>NC_040908.2:114676542-114979573 GCF_004126475.2 Phyllostomus discolor
ACATAGAAGAAAAGACTAGAAGTAAAAAATTAATGAGATCAGATGTGGAGGCAGAGCAAAGCAGGAAGTTCAGGCACTCAAGTTTATTAGAAACAACAATGTTTGAGAACCAGATCAGCTAAGTTTGAAACCCAGGGCTCTGAGGACACCTTCTTTTTTCTAGGACAAAGGTAAGCAGTAAATCACTTGTTACTCACATGTTCTTTCCAAAGCCAAACTCTATTTTTTAAGTAAATGTTTCTCCAATTCCTTTTCTTCTCTGTATCTCCACTGCTATTCCCATACCCCATGCTACTGTTGCCTCTTGCCTGAATGATTGCAATTGCCTCCTAACTGGTCGCCTCAATGATACTTATTCTCCCCACAATCTGTTTTCCATACTGCAGCCAAAATGATTAATCCTCCAATCACTCCCCATTGCTTTTAGGGAAAACATTAATGTTCTTAACGTGATCTACAAGACTCTGCAACCTATTTTCCCTGCTTGCTTCTGCAGTCTTGTCTGATGATTCTCTCAGGCCTGCTCTCTCTGAAACTCAACACTGTCCATTTTCAGTTCCTCTGGGTGACATATCTTTTAAGGTTCATTCTGCAAAAAAGGCTTTCTCCATTGCCCTTTTCTCTTTTAGATTCTATAGATCTCAATTTAAATATTGTTAACCAGGAAAATCTTCCTTGGCAACTTCTCTGTGAAATACACAGGTGTGCACACATACACATACACTGGATCTGGTCTCCTATTACGTTTCCTCATAGCTCTCAAGTTGATCCTTCACAGCACTGACTAATTTGCAAAGCATATATTGATGTGTGAGTTTAAATAAATGTCTGGCCCTTGTACTAAATGTAACCTGCATGAAAAACAGGAAACACATCTCTTTGATTATAGCTGTAATCTACTACCTAGACCAGTGGTTGGTTTAAATGGTTTGCTATGCAAACTCTTTTTAGATATGACACCAAAGGTATAAGTGATAAAAGAAAAACAGATAAATGGAACATCACAAAAATAAAAATGTCTGTGCTATAAATAATATTGTCAATAAAGTGAAAAGAAAACTCACTGAGTGAGACAAAAATTTGCAAATCATATATCTGACAGGGGACTTGCATTCAGAATGTATAAATAACTATTATAGCTCAATAAAAAAAGATAAATAACCTCCCCCAAATGGGCAAAGAATAGCAACGGGCAGACATTGCTACAAAGATGATATACAAATGATCAATGAGCATGTGATAAAATGCACAATATTACCTATTAGGGAAATACAAATCAAAACTGCAATGTGATGTTACTTTATGCTCACTAGGCTGACTATAATAAATTTAAGGATAATAACAAGTGTTGACAAGGACATGTACAAACTGAAATCCTCATACTTTGCTGGTAGAAATGTAGAATGGTTCAACTGCTTTACAAAATACTTTGGCAGGTCTTCAAAATGTTAAACATAGAGTTAATATGTCTAGCATTCCTAGAAATTTCACTTCTAGTTATATAAACCCCCCAAATTCAAACCACATCTTAACATTAAACTATACAAAAACATTCATTATAGGAGTGCTCATAAATGACCAAAAGTGGAAACACCTCAAATTTCCATCAACTGGTGAAGGGGAAAACAAAATGTGCAATAGTTATACAGTGGAATATTAGTCAGCAATACATAGGACTGAAGTGCTGATGCAAGTACAAGGTGGAGTAACCTTGCAAACGTGAAATACTGCAGTCAGAAAAGACTGTAAGAGACCAGTAATGGTCATAATATTATTTATTTGAAATCCCCAGAATACACAAATACACAAAGACAGAATGTAAATTAGTGTTTGCCTAAGAGTAGGTAAATAAAGAATTGGGAGTAGCTAGGGAATGACTGATAATGTGCACAGGGTTTCTTTTTCCTTCAGTACTGAAATAGTACATAACATAGATTGTGGTGATGGTTGTACAACTTTATGGATATACTAAACTTAGTCATTGATTGTATACTTAAAATAGATAAATTGTATCATATGAGAGTTATATTTCATTAAATTGATTAAAAATTTTGTCATGACATGAAAAGATTTTTTAAAATATTGAATGTATGGGTACAGTATTTTCACTGAAGGATCAAAAACTATTAACATACCCCCACACCACAAAAAGTAATATAAAATATCAGAAGTGATAGCTACATGTGTAAATATAAAAAGTCTTATATTTGAAAGATAGTTTTTAAAAAATATTAACATTATATTATGAATTTTATAACATACACAGAAATAAAATGTATCAAAATAATAGTGAAAGGCTGGGGAAAGAAGTAGAAATAATATTATTGTAATTTTTTTTTAATTATACATGAAGTTTTATCATAGCATTTGAAAGTTGACTCTAGTAACTCAAAGATGTATATTATAAACTCTAAAGTAACTACTAAAATAATAAAGCAGAGGTATAGCTTAAAAAGGAGGTAAAATCAATTTTTAAAAATCTTTAGCTGATACAAAAGAAAACATAATAAGAGAAAAAGCTACAAAGAATGTATGGAAAATAGTTTCTAAAAAGGTATACTGGTAGATTTAAAGTCAATTTTATCAATAATCATATTAAATATCAAGGAATAAGTACCCCAATTAAAAGTCAGAGATTGTGAGAATGGATGGAAACAATACATCTACTAGTAATATACATTATATATAGAAATTCAAGTAGGTTAAAAATAAAAAAGGGGGGAGAAAACATAGATTATGCTAACAGTAAGCAAAAGAAAGATACAGTATATATCAAACAAAATAGTTTTTAGGCAAATAATATTACCAGGAATAAATAGGGTTGTTCATAATTTTAAAGGAGTCATCTCAAAGTGAAAATAATTCTAAGCCATTATGCACCTAATAACAAAGATTTAAAGTATGTAAAGCAAAATACATTAAAATTTCAAGTAGAAAGCAATAAATGTATAATCATAGAACTTTTAACACCTTTCTGTCATAATGCATAGGAAAAGTCAAACAAAATAATCAGTATGGTTATATACGACTTGAACCATGCTAAAACTCAATTTAGCCTAAATAACATAATAGAACACTCCACTCAACTAGAGCAGTATGTGCATTCTTTTCAAGTACACATAGAACATTTAGCAAGATAGACCATATTCCAGCCATAACATGTTTCAATAATTTTTTAATTTAAATTTATTTTTTCCAATTGCAATTGACATTCAATATACTATAAAATAATTAAAGTCACACATATTTACTGTAACCATAATTAACTTAAATTAGAAATATATAACAAAAGACACCTGGAAAATCCCTAAGTTTTAAAAACTAAATACCACCTTTCTAAATAACCCATGCCCCAAGAAAGGAACCAAGAGGGAAATTAGGAAATATTTTTGAACTAGATGAAAATGAAAAAAATATATATCAAAATTTGTGGGATTTAGGTAAGACAAAACTTAGAAGATATTTTATAGCACTAAATGCCTATCTCAGAAAATAAGAAAAGTCATATGAATGACCTTAGCCTCTACTTTAAGAAACTAATCAAACAGGGGTAAGTTAAGTGCAAGGTAAGCAGAAGACACACATAAACATTCAATGCAGTGTCCCTCAGTAAAATAGAAGACAGAAAGATACTTGAGAAAATCAATGAAACCAAAATCTTATTCTTTGAAAAGATCAATAAAACTGATAAACCTCTAGCTAGATTTATCTACAATGAAAACAGAATAGACACATATTACCGATATATGAGTAAAAAATGTGAAAGGTAAATATTACAACAACTTTATAACAATAAATTTGACAACTCAGATAAAATGGACAAGTCTCTTGAAAGACACAAAGTACCCAAGCTCAATGTATTGTGTTGAATAGTGTCTTGCAAATTAGAGTCTTTGTAGATGTAATTAGTTAAGGATCTTGAGATGAAATCTTCTTGAATTTAGACTGGACTCTAAATCTAATGTTTTGATCTTTATAAGAGAGAAAGAGGAAATTTTACACACAGGAAGATACAGGGAAGAAGGACATGTGAAGACGAAGTCAGAGATGAGAGAGAGTCATGTTGCCACAAACCAAGGAATGCCAGAAACCACTAAAAGCTGGAAGAGACAAAGAATTCTCTCCAGAGCTTTCAGAGGATGTTTGGCCCTGCTGAATCCTTGATTTCCTATTTGTGACTATAAGAAGTATGAGAAAATAAATGCCTGTTATTTTAAGTCACCCATTTTGTGGTAATATTAATGGTGGACTTAGACCTTGGTTCTTGAGTTTGGCTAGGAAAGAATTTAGAGCCAAGAACTCTAATGCAAGAAGTTTAGTTAGCCATGGAGGTAGAAGAAATGAGCCAGCTATGCTGTGCGGACTTAGGAAACAAGTTACAGAGGCAAAATAAGGGCCCTTGGAGCTTAGGAGAAGAAAAGCAAAGGTACATGCCTGAGAGAGAAGTCACAGGGGTGCTGAGAGAAAGAGTGTGTGCACTGGGTCCCTTGCCTTATGGGTTTTATCTGTTTTCTAAACTTGGGGGTTATACAGAAGTCCTCAGGGGAGGATCTCAATAGAATACTCATTAGCTTTCCAGGTGCGGCTTTTTAGAATCATGGTCTTTACTGATTGGTCAGTTCTAGGGGAGTGGGTCATTAGTCATTGCATCTGGCTCTGATGTCAGCCATGGCAGTGCTTGGTCTGGTGTTGCTGCTTTTTTGGGGCCTGGAGCCAAAACACAATGGAGGCCTAGATGTTATCTCTAGTTTGAGCCTCTGTGATAAACAGATCCAAGGCTCTTTTCCTAAGATTATGTGATGCTAATCAGAATCTCATTGTCCTGAGGGCTTAATGGTTAATGAAGTGGTCAAGCAAGGGCTTATATGAGGCTACTCTTGGCCCCTTTGTTTCTCCTCTAAGGGGATCTAAACTATATGACTAGAGACATGCTAGGGGAGGAAAGGTGGCTCTGAAGGTGAGGTCCTAACCTATAATAGTTTTTCTCTCTTGTTTTGCCCATTGTTCGGCACCTGGGGCTTTCTGCCCTGGTGACATTCAGTACCTAGCCTATTGTTCCTGCTCTGCTCATGCCTAACTGCCTTGTCTATCAGTAATTTGTTGCAGCATCCCTGGGAAACTATTATTTTATTATTCTCACTCAAGAAAAAATACATAAATTAAGTGATCCTGTAACTGTTAGGTAAGTTGAATTTTTAGTTATAACCTTCCCACAAAGAAATTTCCTGGTTAAAAGGGCTTGACTTGTAAATTCTACCAAACATGAAAGGAAAACTATTAATTCTATATAAAATCTTATAGAAAATTGAAGAGCTATGTTTGTCAACTAATTATTTGTTATAAATGTTAACTTAATACTAAACTGGACCTAAGCATTACTAAAGCTAATATCTCTCATGAACACAGATGAAAAAATTCTTTAAAATTTAGCAAATGTAATTCAATAATATATAAAAAGGATAATACATGATATGCAGTTTGAGTTTATTATAGGAATTCAAGGTTGACTTATCAGTAAACCACATGATAATCTCAATAGAGGCAGAAAAGTATTTGAAAAACTTCAACCTATTATTTCTGGTAAAAACTCTTATTAAACTTGGACTAGAAGGAGACTTCCTTAACCTGTGAAACCTGTAAAGGGACAGAGAATGGTGAAAAACTAAATATTTCCCCTTAAAGTCAGGAAGAAAATAAAAATATCTGGTCTTGCCATTTTTATTCAACACATTTGCTGAAGGTTCTAGTATATACCATTAAAGTGAGAGAGAGAAAGAGGAAATATATCCAAAATGAAATTAAAAATAAAACTGTCTATATTTGCAAATGACATGATTATATATCTAATGAATTATACAGAAGCTACAAAAAGCTACTAAAGGTAAGTTTAGTAAGTTAAGGATACAATTGAAAAATTGAAATTTAATTTTGATATACCATTTAAAATATAAGGAGAGACACCCCCCAAAAATGGAATTATCTTCAGGAGGGTGGGCCCCTTGAAGAACAGGGTTTCTCCACTAGATGAGTGTTCTAGGAGCCCATCTGTAGCAGTGTACCAGCTAGCATTGTTATGAGAGGCTGCATTCAGCTTCAGTGAATTTTTTTTTTTTCAAATATTCATTCAATGTGGTTGCCCATTTCATGATGGGAGATTTATAAGCATAGCTGCCCAAATCGTGCTGAGTGTTTGGCAGTTTTGACCAAAAAACAGCATGACCCCCATGCCCCATCCTTCCTATTCACCTGATCTCACCCCGAGCAATTTTTTTTGTTTCCTCAGGGTAAAAAATCCTCCAAGGGAAATGTTTTGCTGATGTGGGAGAGGTGAAACAAAAAGTAGCAAAAGCACTAACGGGCATCAAAATCGACAAGTTCAAAACTGTTTTGAGCTGTGGAAAAAACATCTCAAAGTTGTATTGCATCAAATGAGTGCTTTGAAGGTGACTGATGTTTAAACATGTAAGAATAAACACACAAATTTTTAATAAATAAATTTCTAATTTTTGGTGCCCCTTCATAGTATTAAAAATGTGAAATGCTTAGGTATAAAACTGACAGGTATGTAAGACTTGTACTCTGAAAACAAACAAGAAAAAAATATTGCTGAAAGATTTTAAATACCTAAATAAGTGAGGATATAGTGCGTTCCTTATTTATAAGATTTAATATTAAGATTTTAATTTCGCCAAATGTTTCTATAGATTTGATTTAATTTCAATACAAATCCCATCAAATTTTCTGCTAAAAATTGATAAGCTGATTCTAAAATTCATATGACAACACAAAGTACCTAGAATTGCAACAAAAAGAAAAGAAAAATCATTGAAAAAGAAGAGTAAAGTTGGAGAAATTGCATTACCTAATTTCAAGACTCATTATCATGCTGCAAGAACAAGACAGTGTTGCAATGGCATAAAGATAGACATATGGATCAATGGAGGAGCATAGAGATTCACAGAGAGAGATCCATAAATTTATGAACAATTGATTTTTGACAAAAACAATTCAGTAGATAAAAGATAGTCTTTTCAACAAATGGTTTTTGGAACAATTGGATATTCATATGCAAAAATATGAACTCAGATGCATACCTCCCACTATATACAAAACTAATAAACTGGATCATAGATCTAAATTTAAAATGTAAAACTATAAAACTTCCATGAGAAAACATAGGAAATATCGTTGTGGCCTTGGGTTATGCAAAGATTTCTTAGATATGACATTGAAAGCAAGATCTATAAAAGAAAATACTCATAAATTGAACTTCATCAAAATTAAATATTTTTGTTCTTCAAAAGACACTGCTCAGAGAATATTTAAAAAGACATGGCCTTGAAAAATGTGTTTGCAAATCAAATACCTAATAACCGAATTTATACCAGAATATATAAAAAACTCTCCAAATGTAATATAAAGGTCAAATGAACCAATAATAAACAGGCAAAAGATTTTTACAGACACTTTGTCAAAGAGTACATATGGATGGTCAGTAAGCATTTTTCATTAGTCATTAAGAAAGTATAAGTTAAAATAAAAATGTCACTTTACACCTATTAGAATGTTTAAAATTGAAAAAAAAAAGAGAATGACAACACCATTTATTGTCAAGGATGTGGAACAATTAGAAATCTCATATACAACTGGTATGGATGGAGAATGATAGAAGACCTTGGGAAAAAATTTCAGTGGTTTCTTAAAAAGTTAAACACACCTTCTATTAACAGAAGCATTGCATATTTATGTATTCACCAAGGAAAAATAAAAGTATATACCTCTATGAAGACTAGCAATGAGTGTCCATAGCAACATTATTTGTAATACTCTAACTTATGAAGCAACTCAAATATCTATCAACAGGTGAGTGGATGTATCAACTATGGCAGAGCCAGAGAACAGAATTGTGTAATAAAAAGGAAGGCACTAATGATACATACGGCAGAGTAGAAGAATCTAATAATAATTATTCTGAGATAAAGAAGCCAAATTTTAAAAAAGCATATAATTTTCATTTATATAAAATTCTAGAAACTAATCAATAACAGCAGAAAACAAATCAGTAGTTGCCTGTGGGACTGGAGGTGGGAAGGAGAGTGGGATTAAAAGTGATCAAAGGAACTTCTGAGGTGATGAATATATTGATTATCTTAATACTGGTGATGGTTCCATGAATATATACATATGTTAAGAATTATCAAATTATGCACTAAAAGCACAGTGGTTTGAAAGGGCTGAAAAGTAGAGATTGAGAGAGGCAAGGGTGGGAGACAGGGTGTAGGTGATGCACACAGCTTTCCCCCAGCATGCTCAGGGCCTTCCACCGTGTTCTTCAGGCAGCCTAGTGCCCTTGCAGGATGTTCTTGGGGCAGTGACATGATTATTTGCATTTTAGCAACATGACTGGTAGCAGCAAGGAAGAGGACTGGCGCCACAATTTTTTTTTTCCTTTTTTGAACATGGTAATGGAATTACAACAAATGTTCCAAATAATCTCTGCAGGATTTCCAACAAAACTAAGTAGGCATTTGAAGAAGTGCTGGAGGGGTTAGTGGCTTATTCTATAGCCATTAAAACAAATAGGCCCACATTGACATGCAAACTAGTTGATGGCAGAGCAGTAACATAAAACCAAGCTGTCTGATTTCAAAGCCCATTTCTCTTTCCTCTATACACACCTCTCCCACCTGGATGCAAGTCTCATTTCAAAGCCTAGTGGTGATGGACACTCATGTAATCAAATGAGAATTTGCACGATTTTCCTCAAATTAGAATGGGGACAGATGTTATAAAATACTAGCACCTGCTGTGATGGGTCTTAATGGAAGCTGACCAGGCTGTGCTTTCACACCTGTGAGGCCTGCTGTGCCACCTTGGATTACATTTACACCTCTGGATTTGAAACGATGAGCTGGATTCCAAAATTGCCCCAAAGCCACACAGATTAAATGTGATTCAAATGGACATTCACTGTCTTGCTTAAGCATAATGAATGCCATAGGCCAGGATGCTGCATGTGGGCACAGTGCTCCATGTCGGCCCAAGAACAGCATCTGAAATCCAACCCAGTTGAAATTGTTTCTCAGGGAAACTGTAAGTGGAAAGAAAAAGCAGCGACTCCTATTTCAGCCTGTTTGGAAGTCTTTGAAGAAATTCGACATTTTGACAATCTGAAGTATCAATCAGTCATTCTGTAGCAAATGCATGGAGACCTACATGAAATTTGCATGTTTGATTTTTCAAAACTGTTCAACAAAAGCCCTTTTTGGACCTTGGCTAATAGTACTAATAACACTTTAATAATAGACTTGTCATTTACCCTTTTTATTATAGGTTGGATGCGTGTGAAGCCTCTTATGCAGTTTTTCACACAAAAGAATGAGCAATGAATGTTGCAGAATTATTTCTTTTTCAGTCCAAGAAGTACAGGGAATAAAACTGGGTGTAAGCATTAAGGAATGTGTCTCTAATTTGACTAAATTTTAGGTAGGTTTAGAGAGAGAACAGCTAGATTAGTTCTCATTCACTCGTTAGTTCTCATTCAGCTATTTATCAAACCTGATGTGCATTAAGCAGAACAGCAAGGGCACTGCATGGAAAGGTTAAGCTCTGCCCTATTGTCTGTGGAATCATGGTGGAAATGAATAGCACAGAAGGACTAAAATGCATGTCTTGGCTTTCGAAAATACCAGGTTCAAACTCTGACTTTCCTCACACTGCCTCTGATACCGTTAACATTCCTGAGTATTTTTTCTTATTTGTGATACATGTGTCAAGGATTTCCATGAGGAGCACATGACACTGTGCACTCACACCTTTTTGACGCAGCAGTCCGCACGGGGTGGGGGGATCGATGCACATCGCTGGCAACCATGGTTTCGCTGGACGCAGCACTGCGGAGCAGTGGCATTGTCTGCACGGCCGTTACTTTGCCTGTGCTATCTCACTTGCCTTCATGACAATCCTCGATTATTTTCCTCTTACCAGTGAGGAATCTGGGACACAGAACAGAGTCAGGACTTGAATCGAGTTCACCCTGATTCCCAAACCTACATATGCAGTTTTCACTCAGCAAGGCTGTCTTCTAAGTTAATATTTAAAAAGAAACAAATACTAGGAGAACTATGTATTTATTAGTGAAAATACATTTTTACACTTTTATTACTAACCAAATCTGCATAGTTATATCAGTATCCACATATAACATCAAATTGTGAAAGCAAATGTAAATATTCTTATCAACAACATGATTTTCCAGACAATCTCCCAATGAATATGCCCTTTCTTCTCATAAGTCTTTATAAAGATGAGTTTTGGTTGACTTTTCCAGCCATGTGTATGGTGATTGCACTTGCTAAGCAAAAATTTAAAACACTATTCTGAAAATAAGTAATCATTCTTCTTAACATTACATATAAAGCCTTATACACTAAGCACAAATAGTTAGAATCCCCTTTGCAAGTGTGAGAAGCAGGACAGTCTCAGACAGCAGCAGCTAAGTGAGGTTACAGAAGAGGCTACTTGAAGTCAGAGAGATTAGCACTCAGAGCTCCGCCTCAGTCTTTAGCTGTGTGTTCATGGGCAAGTTGTCTTTCAGATTCAGTTAACTCAACTGTAAAGCAGAATTATAGGGATAGCAAAGAGCACTTATGCAAGAGGCAGTTTTAAGGATTAAATGAGATTGTGGTACGGATTGATCAGCCCAGCTCCTGACAAGTAATAGTATGTGGACATGGTGGTTGATGCTGCATGGTTGTGTGGGTCTGCATAGCCATTTCTTTTCAAGTTCAAGTGAAACATTCTAACAAAAGCCAGTGTACAAGGATAAATAAATCTATGAAATGATGTTTTGATTTTTAAAAATCCCCTAAAAAACTCTCCATTTTCAAGTCTCTTTCAGTTTTTCTGATTGCTTCAGAGAGGTCTTCAATTAGGTGATAATGCACACATAAAAACACCTGGCAATCTTTATTTGAACAGAATGTTCAGCATGAAAGATTAACATTAGCTAGTCTATCTCAGCCCACAGCTGCTGAGATGCTAGTAAAAGATGGGGTTCAGAAGTTGGAGGCTTTGAAGATATCAAGTCAGAAAGTTTAACCTGAAATGTTAAATTCATCAAATTGTACAGTAGTCGATACATTCATAGAAGAGCAAATGATTCTTCCATGAAAAGATAGTATAGCTCAGTCCTCAGATCTCAGTTTTTAATATCATTCTCCAATAGAAGATATCCAAACTCCTTGGATAAATGGTTGGTTTTAGAGCCAGGGCTTAGAATATGTAAGATAAACCTGTAGCGTCTTGTAATGTTGGCAACTATGGAACAACTCAACACACAAAACAATGAAGATACATCAGAGGGAATCAGATGCCAGATGAAAGACTGTTCAATGACCAAAGCAGGAATGATTTGAGTAACAAAATAAATAATATGCTCTTGACCAAGAATATAAATAATATACTCTTGACCTTCTAATATATTTGGTATACCCCAAGTACAAAATAAAGTTCATTCTGATATAGTAAATGATAGAATAAAAAATAAATGAGGGGGAAGAGATAAATCTCCCATACAGAGGAATTTCAAATTGTGGATATAAATACTTGTGCCTCTACTCCTCAGTTATGGGTATGCTTAGTGACTTGCTTACAAAGAGTACAGTATGGAAAGGGGGAAATAACTTTAGAGTGGTGAATTATTTGATAAAATTTTGCAACATATTCTTGTTAGGATCACAGAGATGTATCTCACACAATTTTGAGATCCTAGGCAGAAGGGACTATGTCTCCTCTACGGTAGAAAGCCTAGGAAAGGCTTTACAAGACTGAACTAGGTATCAGTCCTTCCTTTGGATAAACACAAATCCCATAAAGAGTCAAATAAATTTAGGAAAAAATGACCAGAACAGTATAAAACAATAGGTAGTTAATAAACAAAGGAATGACTGATCACTATATACATGCTACTTAACTCAAATTACATTTATACAAGTCTTGTTTATAACCTTCTACCACTTCCCACATTGCAATGTTATTTTCTACAATCTACTTTGTTATTTGCTCTACTCTCTTTCTAAATTGCTGAGCAATGCTATTTTGCCCTTCCAATATTGATGATTCTGTTATAAATGTCAATGCCTAGAAGTAATTTTTGAAGAAATGGGGAAATAAGGAAAGACAGATTAGCTTGCACCTCCAGGATTTCAGAGGGGAGCACAAGCCTGGATGGAAGCACTGAGATTCCTCTGGTTAACCATGCCATTTGAATTTTAGTGGATTCCTATCATTTGGAAAAGTAAGTCACTTTTAATAGAACTAACAGAACCTATAAACACATTTTAAAATTTTGATAAAAATCATAATATATTATAAACTAAGAATATTTAGGTACCAGGACAATAAAAAAGGAAACTCACAGAGTAGAAAAGAATATTTTTAGTTCATATATCTGACAAAGAACTTGTATCCAGAGCGTATAAAAACTTCGTAAGTTAACAGAAATATGTGAGTAATTCAATAGATACATTAGCAAAGGGCTAGTTACTTTACAAAAGAGGACATCCAAATGGCTACTGAAATGCATGGCAAAAAAATGTTCAACTTCATTAGTTACCAGGGCATATAAATTAAAAACATAATGCTGTATAACTACAAACCCACCAGAATGGCTAATATAAACAACATGGAAAATATCAAGTATTAGAAAAAATGTGGATGAACCAGAACTCTCCCATACAGCTGGTAGGAGTGTAATTTGGTGCACATATTTAGAAACTAGTTGACAATATTTAAAGCTGCACATATGTATAACTTCAGCAATCCACTCCTAGTAATGTACCGACAGAATGCATACATGTTAACCAAAATCCACATACTAGAATGTTTATTGCACCTTTGTTCATAACAGCTCCTAATCGAAAACTAAACAAATGGAAATCAGCAATAAAACAAATAAAATAAGCTATGCTATATTCACAAAGTGGGGTACTGTAAAGCAATGAGAATTGGATGATTTACAACTACATTCACACATATAGATGAGTCTCACAAATTTATTATTAAGGGAAAACTTAGACAAAATAGAGCACATGCTGTAAGGATCCATTTTATATTAAATTAGAAGCAGGCAGACCTGGTTAATTGGGACTGGGTGAGAACACAAGGGGTGATGTTCCATGTCCTGATTTGGGTGTTAGTTACGTGTGTGTTTAGTTGTGAAAATATATCAATACATACACTTGTAATATACAAGCCAATACTTCCAATAGAAACACAAAAAATACAATGCTGCAGTACAAACTCTTGTCCATTTTAGGTGTGGGCTGAGTGGAGTATTATACAACCCAGGGAGCACCTGCATGAGGTTACATAGGAATGGAGACTTTACACTGGTGTGCTCAGGCTACTCAGTAGATCACATTAATGGAGAGCTTTTCCTGACACTGTCCTGAGAACCTGATGTGCATTGTACCATTTAACTTGCATAACAATCTCTAGATTGTTTCCAGAAAATAAATTAACTTGATCTGTCCAAGGTGGTGGGAAAATCAGACTCATAGCCTTGTCACTCTGACTTCAGAACTTGACTTCTTAGCTACCATGCAATAGCCTTTACTTATTTATTTTTAATTCTTTTTATTAAACCAAATTCATTTCTCTACAGGGAATATTTTAAGGGCAATTATTGGCTGGCAGTGACCCACTGGCTTCTCTGCACAACCTAGCTTCCCTTCAAATGTTGGAAGTCTGAATATGAGATTCATGAACCAAGTTACCCTGTGTGCCTAGAATACACATTTGGTTGTAACTCTGACATACCCTCTGCAAAGTAGCTAGGAATTAATGTCTCATGGCATATGCATTTGGTGAGGATCCACTTGGAAACTCAGCAATAGAAAGAGACTTGACTTGATGTGAGGAGATTTGAATGTAGTTTGTTTTGTCCACAAATTGTGTGATGCTGGATATGGTATTTGTGTATTCTGAGCCTTAGGTTTTGAAGTTCAAAAATGGGAAAAATAAGCACTTTTCTGGTCCCCAACATGGAGTTTTCTCTCTTTTCTCTCATTTTTTGTTTCCTCTTTTATTCTCCCTGCTATTCACTGCTTAGCCATTCTTGCATATGCTATTTTAGTTTATCTTCACAGTAATATAAGCATTAGTTTTTGCTATCCCCACTTTTCTGATGGGGAAATTGAGGATCAGAAAGATTGAGTAGTTTAAGTGTCAGACTGTTGGAAACTGCCCTGCCAGTTTCAGGAGCTGTAACCCTCCTTAGCTAAGGCTGAGTGAGAGACTTCTGGACCATCAGCCACTAAGGAGACAAAGCTTATCTCCCTGGCAGGGGCACCATCTCTGCTTCTTTTACTTCACCCTGCCTAGCCCCCAGTGCTTGATCGGTTAGCCAATGATGGGTAAGATTCCTCAAGGAGGGAAGATCTAAGACAGGCATGATCATGGGAGCCCCCAGGGAAGGACTTAGGGGCTACAGAAAAAGGGTGATGGACCCTTGTCCCTTGGCTTTGACATAGCCTGAGTCCTCATTCTGTCTGCAAGAAGTCTCCTGGTCTCCTGGCTGCCTTACTTCCCTTGACTGACTTAAGCCGGAAACAATGACTTAAGCCAGAAACAATGACTTAAGTCAGAAACAATGCCGGTGGGGGGTACAGCCCTGTGCTGGAAAGGTCGGGTTCCTTAGGGTGATCAGGCCTAAGAAAGAATATGTAAAATCCTGTGAAACTTGCTTTGGTTAGGATGCTCTCAATTAAATGATAAAGGTCCAAGCAGGAAGTGAGTTTGTTCCCCAAAGTTTTATGGCCACTTAACTATTTGACCCTGACTCAAAATAAGCCCTCAGAGGTCTTTGTATGTTATCTATTGTTTGATCCTTACTGCCTGATTATGATTAATGAGCTTTACGTATACACCCTGTATTCCTATGCAAATTGAATCCAATAAAAGCATCTCAAGGCAAGAGTCAGGAAGCTCTCCTCCTGAGAGGGTAGCCTCAGAGCTCTGAGGCTTGTTCTCCCCTTGAGAGAAGTTACGCTGTCCCTTTTCCTCCACAGGACTTGGTAGTCCATGTGAATTTATTTTGTCTCATCCATAACACCTCAGACACTGCAGGCTGGTGTCTGCCTCATCAGATGCTTGTATCATTTCTCCATCATTACTTAATGCCTTTGAACCTCAGCTATAACATAAAATAATTGTAATTGCTCCATCTGGCACCTAAGGAAGTTTTTATTTGTTTATTTGATGTTGTCATTACCGTACTTTTAATTTTAACATTTCCTGGGCACCAAGTATATGCCAGGCAGTCTAGTAGACTCTTTAAAATATATCATCTCGCTACATCCTTGTAATAACCCCAAGTTTGAAATTGTTAAGTCCATTTTACAGATAAGAAAACAGTCTCAAAGAGACCCAGTCATTTCCTAAGCTCACCCAGCTAGAATCCAAGCTGAGGTTTATTTTATTCCACCATGCAGGCTCTATTCACTGAGCCCAGGGCCCTCATGTTTTATGGTGCCAAGAATTAAAATGTTAATGCAAAAACTAATCATTTAAATGATAGTATAAAGGAGAAACTTAATTTTAAACAAAATTAAATGAGTTTTGTGACCAAAAAACAACACCATTAACTTTTTTTCTCATTCTTTCTTTTTATCACAATTTGAAATTTAACCATTGATGTCAATCGCTTATTTTTATTTATCATAAAAATATCAGTTTCATGCCCAATGGGACTAAGCCCTGAGGGACTAGGAAGGGAAACCTACTCCTCCATCTTTGAGGACTAGGCTTAGGTGGACAGTGAAGGTTGACATGTTGGAAATGGGGAGACGTGACACAAAAGGATGTGTCCTTAGAAGGCCATGTGGTATGACAGAGATAAGCACTAAAGTGGGCCACCAAAACAGGTGAGGGGTGAAGTCCCATTTGTTGATTCCTCAAGATAATAGGAGATAGCCAAGAAAAGCAGGGGAATTAGAACTTCCAAGGGATGTAAATAACTTATGTAAAAATTGTAAGCCTAAGAAATCCTGGTGAATTCTAAGACAGTTGCAAGTATTTGTGTTAAAATCACAGTGAGTGGCAAGAGGGAGTGGTAGGGTAATGTTTTTCGAGATTGGAATTTTACAAAACTTAAGGAGCTCTCTTTTAGGGAAACACATACTTAGTATAGAATGAGAAAAGAAATTACAATAAACATTGTAACTGGATCTTTGGAGATTTAGGTCTTTTTCTCCCTAAATCAGAAATGCTTATATAGAAATTCTTAAATGGAAATGTTTCCTCATCAAAAATATTTTCTTATCAAAACTTAACTACTTCTGTCTGCCTATAACACTCTAAGCCATTTCAATACTCAGAGGCCCATGCAAATGAAATGACCTGAAAATTTAAGTGACATAAACTTGATCATAAATCTGTCTCTGGATGGAGGTGAAGCTAGTTTGGTATGTAGGTAGAATTCTATGATGGTCCCCAAATATCCCCTGCTTAGTGAGCATGCTCCATGTAATCTCTCCCCTTGAAAGCAGTGGGACTGGATGTCAGGAATGATTAGGTTATGTTGTATGGCAAAGGTAGAAGGATTTTTCAAATGTAATTAGGTATTGAATAGGTTGATTTGTGTTAATCAAAAGAGGTTATCCTGGGTGGGCCTACGTGGGCCTGACCTATTCAGGTAAGCATATACAAGGAGGGATGAGAAAGGCTTTCTTGCTGGTCTTGAAGAGGTCATCTGCCATACTGAGAGAGGGCCATAACTAGGAACTGTGAATAGATTCTAGGAACTAAGAGCTGACAACTATCAAGAAAATAGGGGCCTCAACTATACAATGGCAAGAAATGGAATTCCATGAATAACCATGAGCATTTAGAATGGGGCCCCAAGCTCCAGAAGGAAACATAGTGTGGCTAACAACTCGAAGTTTTGTGAGACTCTCTGCAGAAGACCCAGAGACTGTGAGATAGTAAATATGTTGTTTTTTAAACTGTTAGGTTTGTGATAATTTGTTATGCAGCAATACAAAAATAAACAGTGAAACAGAAGCAAGAAGAGTTTGGTATGCTCCACTTTAAAATTCGTAGTGCTGCAATAACTGTTGCCTCCACAAGACCCTTTTCAACAACAAATTGTTTGACCTACAAGTTTGTGCCACTTGTAAATGTCTCTATGGAATATAACTTAAGAATAACTTTCTAAACTTCAAACCCTGGTACTCATGTCCTGGATGGCCCTGTGTTCATCACTCTCTTACTATGGGTTTCAGGGCTCCTGTCTTAACAAGGAAAGAATGGGATGACTTGATCTGCAAGAGTTTTTTATCTCTGACAATTCTGTGACATTGTCAGATGTCCTGTCAGATGACAAGGTCCATGAAAGCCAGTGGCCCCTCTGTACTTTTGGATATGTTCCGTAAGCCTAGACACCCAGTTTTCTTTCAACTTCAGTGTAGACTGACTTCTGTACTTGAACTTTCTTTCCACATAATAAAATTATAGAAAAGGAGATGATTCAGTCTCAGAAATGGTCTATTTGCTTAAATTAACCATACCTAAAACACTTCTTTTGACCTCAGAGTTCTCGTTTAGACCTTGCTGATGCAATAGAAAGACATCAAATTATATCCATTGCTAATTTTAAATTAACTCAAAGTTTTTAATTAACACCTCTCCAAAGAGGAAAAAAACCTAAACCCAAAGTTACTTTCCACTAAAGGCAATGAAGACCTCTTAAGAAATTTTTATAAATAAAATTTAAATCCTGTATCCATTCAGACTCCTTCACAATTAAGAATATTCAGGGCAGAGATGTACATAAAGCAATTAGCACCTCTAGGGAATGGATGGGGAAGGGATGCTAAGCAAGACTTGATTAAATGTTGAAGTGAAGCTGAGGCTTTGCATAATTGTAGAAGAGTAGCTGGGTCCCTCAGGTATATGTTAAAACAGGAAGAAACAATATAAAACCTGCAAGTGAGCTCAAAACCATTAAATCTGATGCTGCACTTAAGAAGCTTGATCAAATCTTAGGTTCTGAGGTCTTTGTGGGGCTGGCTTAGTCAGCCTAGTGTCACTGTCATTGGTTGAATGACAGCCTGGGCTAGGTCACTTGACATTCTGGGGCTTCGTTTCCCTTATTGGGACCAAAAACAATGTGTTATTATATTAAACCAGCATTTCCCAAAATGTACTACTAGAACCACCTGTTTCTTGGGTTGTTGATATGTGTTAAAATACAGAGACCATTTAAATGGCCAAAACTGTTTTAGAGAAGGCTGGGAATTAAATGGATTTAATTTTTGTTTTGCAACTGTGGGATATTTTGAAGTATTTTCTAGACTGCTAGGCCATGTGAATGTCCCAGGTGATTACCCTGTCAGCTCATTTGATGAAAGGATTCCCTGTTTTTAGACAATATCTAGGAACTGTGTTGCACAGAGCACATGTTGGAATGCACCAGATGAGGTGATCTCTAAAGAACTTGACAGCTCAGCATCCTTTGAATCTTGATCATCTTTTCTGCACTTTAGCTCTAGGTACATTGGTGAGCTGGAAAGGATGTTAATAGGCAAAGCACTTTGACAGTAATTTACTAAGTCTCCTTGATAAAGTCAACCATTTAATTAAATATTCATTAGTTTTGAACCTGTGCCTTGTTAACCATGGATTTATTTCAAGCTTGTATGTAGTCTCCCCTTTTCATATTCTCTTTGTAGTTTCAGATGTACACATTCATTTATACCCAAAAATGTTAATTTACTGAATCAAAAAAGTACCTTTCAGGATATTTTGCTTCCATTGGTCCTTTCTCATTCCTTACCTGCTTCAGGTAGCCTCAAAATAAAGATTGCCAAATTGAGATGATGGCACACTTTACACAGTAATAGCACAATGTGTGGAAAGGAAAGACAGTTTGGCACATGGTAAAATTAAAGGGTTTGGAGTGGAATGACGTAGGGGCTCCACCTTTAGCTTTATCACTTTTGCTGCTGTGTAATCTTGGGCAGATTACTCAAACACTTTAGGATGCTAAACTTATCTCCTACCATTGTTGGTGTAATCAGGCTGTGTATTTACTGAGTGTGATTAAAATTCATGAATTAAGCATTGCTTCTTCACAGCCTGTAACGAGTCTAATGTTCCTTATGTGAACCTCCTCAAACTACTGGGTAAGTATGACAGCTTAACCTTGTTAATTAAGTATAACTGAGTCTCCTCAGGTTTACAAGTCACTTTCACTTTTGTGTAAAAGGTTAGGCATTTAGAGTTATGTCTTCGTCTTTTTCTCCTCAAAAATGGCATTGGATCTTTGAAAGAAGGGTATAAGCAATACCTTTCTGCACCCCTCAGTCTTTGAACCAATTAAGAAATAAAGCAAAGGAGTAAATAAAATGACCAAAACACCACATTTCTTTGAATCCAAGGCAATGCATCATTATTTTAAGACATGCCATTGTTTTATATATTTTAGAGAAATAAGAACACCAATTAGAAGTAATGAATATTAATATTTTAAAATAAGCTTTGTTATAATTTATCATTTCTTTTAAATACTTATTGAAAGAAATTTGTACTTAATTATTCATATACTTTTATCATGCATTAACCTTATGGAAACATAAGAAAAGTATGAACCCATTAAACTGATGGTTTTCCTAAAGCTTCTTTGAATTGGGCGATTGATATTTTTTTCCACTCAGATGGATCTATTTTTTTAGCTTTATCTGCATTATATTGCCCTTTGTTTTGTCAGAAGTCTTAGTGAAAAATAGTCCTTTAAAAAAACTGGAAGCCATTGGTGCTGGACTTTTGTCAATGATGCAGAAGTAGCCTAATTTTGACTCCTGCTTTAAGGATGTTTATAAACCTATTGGATCCCCTCCCTATATGGTTCCTAAGGCTGAAAACTAATCTTCAGGATTTTCTCTAGTGTTTCTGATAGTTATTCAGCAAGTTTTGCCACTGGCACATTTAGTATCAGCAAATGTGTAGGCAATGACTGCCACCGGGCCAACAGTGCCTCAGATGCTATCGGTTGTGAGACGCACCCACATTTCAGAAATGTTAAAATGCAGAAAAGATGTTTTTTAGAGTCACCAAAATGTTGTATCATCTTCACTACTGATAAAGTAGATGTTTGAGAATGTGATTAATATTTATGAGCAAGTAATCTTTCTGGTACTGAACAGAGATGAACTGACCTACTCACATGGAGGTGCTGGTATGGTCCAGCAAGTAGTTCACTGCCAACAGAGAGAAGAAAAAACTCTGCTACACTCACCAGTTTCTTGTTTTAAATTAACAAATCAGCTAAGCCCCAATAGGTGCAAGTGGACAGCATCCAGGAATATTATTAGAGCTTTATCCATGTGGAAGTACAACCATCCAACAGGATTTGGGAAGAATTATGGCCCCACAATGGTGTGGATAGTGAGGACGACTTATTTAATATTGCCTTGGGTTGAGCAAATAGGTTAAAAGAGACTTGTGACTCTACTCTGTGTTCTCTCAATTCTCCTTGTTCTCTACTACAGAGTGGCTTATCTGGCCTGTTCCCTCAATGAGATGGTATCCTCTGCCGGCGAGGAAGCCTAGGAAGTCCCCCTGCTCCCACAGGTGATCTTTATAGGTCTCATAGCAGTCTGGAATGCCTGTATCAGGACATGCAAGGATTCCTACTTTTTCTGCACACCTCACTCCAAATTGTGAGATCTAATAGAGCTGTCACAGTCTGCCTGTCTAGACACAAACTACATTGATGTTGCTTCATGTTACAGCCCCAGGCCACCTCGATGAGTCCACACATCTTCAAGCTTCTGAAGGCTTGAAGCTGACAGGCTTGATGAGACAAGCTGCCTAAGCAAATGGGTCTCTGTACCTCTGATATTCTCAGGTATACCCAGGCCCCATCCCTCTCTGGATGGTTCTATTACTCTCTGCTCCCCTGCGTTCCACACTGAAAAAGTAAGGACGTACTTCTCTTTGACCTTTAACTGTCTCTTTTTTATTGACAGTTCTCCCCCATGGTTAAAATGGGTTAGATCTCAACCTTTCCTTCCTTTCGTGTTGGAATATCCCTCTTCCTTTGTATCCCCTCTTTTCTCTAGTTATATAATGGCCCAAGAACATGATTTAAGGGTAAGGTAATAATATGATTTGTTGTTCAGATTAGAATAATTATCAGTGAGAATGGGGGCATTACTCATAATAATGACATTGAGGTTATGCACACAAACCAGGAACAACTAGGCATGGTGGATATTGTGATATGCCACATATACACCTTTTCAGGAAGATGTAATCAGCTGAGGAGCATTAAATTATCCAATGGCACTCCCCTTTTGCAGAGTAACCATTAACCCAATCACCAGTCCCATCTGCATGTTTATGTGCACGCACACATGTGTATGCCTGTGTGTATGTGGAGGCGGCTATAAATGCTTGGCCCCTTCAACTCTTCTCAGGGCTGTTCTGGAGGGCCATCTCACCTTCAGAACTCCCAGTAGGATTGTCTGGGGCCATATACTGGAACTGCCTTTCAGCTGTCCCTTTCTTCCCCACTCCTTGCACAAGTGTAAGTCCCTGCAATGTTCTCTAATCAACATCTCTCTAACTCCCATTGTCCATCTCCAAGTCTGTTGCTCAGGGAAACCTACCTGCAACACTAGATGAACTGAGATATATGGCCACCCTATTTATGGGGGACATTTTACAGCATATAAATTATACTTCAAAAAGCCTGACTACCTACACACACAGACACACAGGCACGTTTATGAATACACCTGCAAAATATTCAAAATCATCCCTATTACCATGTGATGTTGGATAAAACCTAACCTCACTAAAAATTTAGTGAGAATTGATAGAGTCAATGTGAAGGGACTGAGAGCAAGTATGGGATTTAATAATAGAAGAAGCAGCCAACCCTGTTTTTTTTTTCTTTCCCTTTTTCCATTCTTCCTAAAAAATGAGAATCTTACTCTTTAGAACATAGATGGGGGGGCCAAAAAAAATGGAATTATCATCTGAATGGCAGGTCCCTTGTAGTACAGGATCTTACCACTAGGTGAGTGTTCTAAGAACCCATCTGTATCAGTGTACCAGCTTGAGTTGTTGTGAGAGGTTGTGTTTGGCTTCAGCAATTTTTTTTTGAGAACTCTTTCAACACATTTGCCCACTTCATGATTGGTGATATGAGCACACCTGCCCATATCATGCTGACTGTTCAGCAGTTTTTAACCAAAAATGGCATGGCCACATGCCCCACCCTCCCTATTCACCTGGTCTCACCCTGGGTGACTTTTTTTGTTTTCCTGGATGAAAAAATCCTCAGAGGGAAATGTTTTGCTGATATGGAAGAGGTGAAACAAACAAAAAAACAAAAAACAGAAGTACTAAAAGGCATCAAAATTGACAAGTTCAAAAACTGTTTTGAGTGGTGGAAACAACATCTCCATAGGTGTATTGCATCCAGTGGAGAATGCTTTGATGATGACTAAAATTTAAACATGTAAGAATAAATACACAATTTTTTTATTCTTCACAACCTGTTTCTAGTATCCTGGAATTTCATTACAGTGTGAGTTATTAGAGAATGGAATCCAGGCCATTCCCAAAGGGTTCATTTCTAACATGTTGGAAGAACTTCATTATCATGTTCTATCACATAAAAGGCCGACTTACTACAAGGACCCACAATAAAACGTTATAGTGAAGATCCCACCTAGCACGAAAACAGCACTTATGTTGTTTCTAAAGAAATTGCCATACTCATTCATTCATTTATTCAACATATACTTATTTATTGGATGTCTACCATGGAGATGCTACTTATCACATGTATAGAAATTAATATTATAATTTTATTCTTGCCCTCTAAAAACACATTGCTTAGGATTGAAAATAGATATGTAATTGAGCATTTTTAATAATGTAAAATATTCTGATAGAGGAATACCTTGATAATATGAGAGTTAGAGAAATTACCTGTGCCAAAAACAATCAAGGAAATCTTCTGAGAGGAAGTGAGGACAGGTGTTGATTCTGATTGAAAAGTAAGAGTCTTCTAAGCCCTCCAAATTGTAGAGAGAATTTTAAGGCAGAGGAAACAACTAATCCAAAGGCACAGAGGTATTATAGACCTTAGAGTTTTCAGTAATCCACAGTAATTTGGTAGGTTAAAAGTATACTATTTGTGCATGAGGGAGGTAATGGAAAGTGTTGGAAAAGGTAGTAAGAATAACTAACCTTTATTTAACTCCTACTAGACACAGACCAATGTTCCAAGAATATTGTTTATATTGTTATTAGTTTCTCAGAACAGCTCTATGCATCGGAAACTATGATTATCCCCCATTTTACAAGTGTTTAAAAGGAAGCACGAAAGGAAGCACTAAATTATTTCTCCAATGTCACATTTAAAATAAGTGACTAAACCAAGATTTTAACCTAGGCAATCTGGTTCCACATGCTGTATTCTCGTCCCATGCTCTACTCTCTCATTATTTTGCAGGTAATATAATGCCACAGGAAATTATAATTCATATTGGATGCAAATCGATGATAAAACTAAACTATTTTTTGTCATGTAAGATTCCTGAATAGAGAAGTTATCAGAGGTGTATTTGGGAATATAATGTCATAAGAAAGGATAATAAACCAACAGATCTTAAATCTAGGCATATATGGAGCGGGGCCCAAAACACCAGAATTATCTTCTGGAGGGCAGGTCCCTTCTAGTACAGGCCCCACTAGATGAATGTTCTAGGAGCCCATCTGTATCAGCGTACCAGCTGGCATTGTTTTGAGAGGTTGTGTTCAGCTTCAGTGAATTATTTTTGAAGGCTCTTTCAATGTGTTTTCCCATTTCATGATAGTGCACCTGCCCACACTGTGCTGAGAGTTCAGCAGTTTTTGAACAAAAAACAGCATGACCTCGTGCCCCATCTACCCTATTCACCTGATCTCACCCCAAGTGACTTTCTCTGTTTCCCTGGATGAAAATGTTTCAAAGGGAAACATTTTTGCCAATGTGGTAGAGATGAAATAAAAGACGGCAAAAGCACTAAAAGGCATAAAAATCGACAAGTTCAAAAACTGTTCTGAGCAGTGGAAAAAAACATCTCCATAGGTGTATTGCATCAAATGGAGAGTACTTTGAAAGTGACTGAAGCTTAAACATGTAAGAATAAATACGCATTTTTATGAATAGATTCCAGGATTTTGGGGATTACCCCCTTATACAGTGACTATCAGTAGGACTTTAAAATTGTACCCTGTAAAGTTTGGAGATGATTCACTCTTAAGTGTAGCCTTTAAAGAATGAATGTCAAAGACTGATTTTATCTAAAATTATGTTTGTCCATATTAGATAGACTTAGTTTCAAATCATGGCCCCACCTTTCACCAACCTTAAGTTTTGAGGCAGATCATGTAACTTTTCAGCCACAGGTCTCTGTACTTTACAGTGGGGGTGGGAGAGTGTGTGTGTACATTTGAAGAGCCTCTATGATGATTACATTTTAAAAATCTAGTAAAATTCCTGAAATATTCTAGGCTCTTGATAAATGCTAGTTGCCTTTTCTTGTAAGCCCACAGAATACTTTTTAATCTTGCGGTAAGTAGTTTTAGGTGACGAGGGATTAAAATGCTAACGACTGACGAGCTCCAGCCTCTTTCTGCAGGATATGTTTTTGCTCTTTAATGCACATTTTAAAATATTCCCTCCACTGCAGTCATTTTGTTTAATACTCAGTAAGTTTGACCTTACAAAGTCAATATTGTTGTTTGTATTCCTTGAGTTTGGCAGAAAACAAGGTCTCAAGCATTGAAGCAAATCTTTTTCTGTCTCCCTTGATCTATTTTCCTGCCTTGAAGAAATGTTTCATGTATTTGACTCCTCTATTTATATCTTAATTCACATTTGTTACCTGATTTGCATGTTCACATTCACATTTTCACTTGTAAGATTTATATAGAACATGTCCTTTGCATAAGTGTGCAACATAAAGTACACTCACATAAAGAGTAAAATGCATTTTTTTGTCCAAGAATATATGAGCCCAGACCATAAATTCAATAACAACACTCCACTGGGAAAAACCTTTCCAAGTGTTAGGAAACTATGTGGGGAACTGAAAAGTGAAATTTCTGCAGGAAGAAGCGCTGTGGACCAAGTCTTTCGGGGCAGGGCAGAGTGAAGGAAGCCCAGGATGAGCCACATTTAGGAAGAGAGCAAGAAGATGCTGGTGCTGGGCCACAGCAGGGAATGTTAAAATCTGCAGAATGGGTGAGAAGGAGAAGCTTGACAATCATTGTTCTCTTTACTGTTTAGATAGATACAGGTGCAAATACAGAAAATAGAGCCATCATGTTGTTGTTGATGAAAGCCTGAAGTTCGTAGGAAAAGGAGGACAACTAGGCATACATGCCCTGGTCCCCAGCCATCCCCACCCAGTGACCATGGGTAGCTCATGTAATATGTCTGAGTCTGTTTCCCTAACCATAAGACTAAGATAATGCTTATTGTATAGTGCTATCTTGAGCATTATTGTGACAATAATATTTCAGGTATGTAGCAATAGTTTTATCACATAAAAGATTCTCAGTACATGGTAGGTATTATTCTTTTCAAAGTCAACATTTGTAATCTATTAAGATGATAAGAAAGAAAAAGAAGAGAAATGGGGAGATATAATTGTGTAGTTAACTTTGACTTCTTAAGTCTTCTTCGAAATGTGCTTGGCTTTTTACTATTAAAGATACCATAGTTGCATTGTGGCATATTATCATTTCATTTAGAAAGTTTACATTGTCTCCAAACTCTAAAGCAAAACGTACTACTTTTTGTCATCAAGGACTGTGAAAACTAGTGGTATTCTTTTTACCGATTCTGTGATGCACTAGCCAAAAGCACAACCATTCAGCATTCTGAAATATTTCCTTCTTTCATCTCTTGACCAAAGTTAGTTCAGGTTTTGTTTTTTTTTTTTTTTCAAAAAGAGAAATGGAATTAATGCTACTATAATATTTGTTCTTCTACAAACTGGTTTGACTTGTATAGATTTGATTGACCACATTACTAGAAATAGTGTGCATATCTAGTAATCTATTAGTTATCACTAAAATACCCTAAGAGAGAAAGTCCTGAGTCTCAGTGGCTTGACACAATAGAAGTTATTTCTCTTTCACCTAGTGAACAGTCAGACAGGTGGGAAGAATGAAGGGTAACTGTGCTTGAGGGTTGTAGTCAATAGTGATTCTGAGTTTTCAACATCTGACTTCCATGATCACCCTGATTTGGACAGCCAACTAGCATAAAGAAAAAACAGGAAACAATGAAGCATCTCTTAGAAAGTTGGACCAGGTGTGCAAGTGTTGTGCATTTCTTCCATTCATCTTAGTCAAAAGTCAGATATGGTTCTACCTATATTCAAGGGGGCTCAAGAAATACAGTCTCTGGCCGACTGACAATTCTATATCAGGAAAAGGAAGCATGAATCAATCCTTGGGGATCAGATTGCCATCGATGCCGCAGTCCACATTTTAGTTTTCATTCTGCTGAACTTCCAGTGAAGGGTTCTATTTGGCTAGGGACGAATGGCATTCCTTTTTTTATACTGAAGTTTGCTCTGATCATCTCAAATATCCAAAAGTGGCAGTGAGGGATAAAGCCCTGCCCTTGGTATCAAACAGACTTGGGTTTGAGTTCCAGCTCAGGTCCTTTCTGGCTGAGTGCCTTGGATTCTCTGAGTTCTGTAAACTTGTAAGAACAATATAGACCTTGCCAATATTTCTATGAGATCTGAACATAAAGTATGTAAAATATACAAATTAGCTCTCAGAATATCAAGCATAGAACTGTGCTTAATAATTGCAAGGTGTTATTGTTATAATTGTTATTTGCATTCATCCAAGTAAGTAATGATTTGCAAAGGCTACATCACAAATAACATTGTTGATAGTCATAAAATAGCCCATGTACCTTAACATTACCTTTAAATCATCAGGGGCACATTGATAAAGGGTTTGACATAGGATTGTTAAACACTGGTGGCCTTCAGAGTTCAAGTTTGTATGGATGATTGTTTTAATGTCTTCACTCAGCAGTGGTTCCACCTGGATTATTTTAGAGTTATGTTGGCAATGAGTCAAACTGAATTGTCATTGTTGCTTATGGTATCTGAATATCACTAAATAAATTACTCAATAAATTATCTTTAGTTTCTTTGAAAAACAATTTGTGAGCATGTATATGGCACCCATGGACTTGAAATGTGCCTCCTACACTGTCCAATATTCATTTTTCTAATATTTAAGATCATTGGAAAGAAGACCTCTTTGGACAATTGCTTTATTTATTTGATATACCCAGTGATCACTCAGTATTTAAACATAAAAAGTATGAGAAATAGATATTGTGGCTATGTCCCAGAGTGTTATCTCCTGGCAGTGGAAGTATCTTCTGCTGGTCTATTTAACTTCTGCTGGTCTAAGGCACCTTGTTTCTAAAATGGGAGTGATGGTATTCACCACACAGAGATCTAAACCATTCAGAGCACTGCAAAGAAAAATTGGATGCTCCATATATGTTAGTTATATTTTCATTTAAGTCTGAAGATGCTATAATCCTATGATAGCATTAGAATATTCATTTTAGAAAGTTTTGTAATTTTTTTGTTGTGAAAAATGTTTACCCTCTGTAAAAGTACTCAATCTAGAATTCAAATAGAGCACACTCTAAAGAAGACCATAAATTCCCTATTTGCTGGTACTATTAACACATGTTCTCCAACACAATTTGCTGGGGAATGAGATGAGATAAGTGGAGATGTCTGTTATCAAACTTTGTTCCTTACATTTTTAGCTACATCAGTGAAAGCAGGTTTCTGGATTCTAAGTGCTAGAAAATGAATTATTGAAGTGTGAAAGCAGAACTGTGTGTTGAAAATTGCCAAACATGCAGTGACTGGCTGGCTGGCTGCTTTATCAGAAAAGCTGGTTTTGTTAGAACTTTATTGGTTAAACTTTAAACGTACCTCTAACTCCTATTAGAAGTAAATGCTCTATCCCTTCTTTCCTGCCTCTTGCTCCTGGAAAAAAATTCCATAGCTAATATCTCGTAAATGTTAATGAATTCAGTATCATTTCTTGTACTACCTCCTGCATTTTAATTGCCATATAGTCTAAAGTGGTGACTATATTTCACAAACCCCAAACTGAGATGCATTGCCCGACACAAGGTCTGACCCTGGACTGTAAACCGTTCCAGGAGAAATGAGCAAACTGAGTCGAGGACTATAACCACTAATTAGCTCTATGGTATCAACCAACCATCTTCATTTTTAGGAAAACATGCTTATCTAGAAAATCAGGAAAATAAACATGAAATGTGCAATTTATATAACATTTTTATTTTATTTTGTGTATGTGCAAGACATTCTGAGAGACAGCAATTATGAGAGAAATACTGGAATTTCTAAAATATAATCTGTATAATTAGAACTCTAATAGATTTCTGAACTATTACTAAGCAGTCTTTTTTAGAATTTAAATTGAGAGAAAGTAGAAGAGGAGAGGGTGAAATTTAAAAGGACTAAATATCTTCTAGATGTCAGCTATTAACAAAAAGGCAATATTTATAGTAACTAACTTAATCTTTTTAACAATCCTGTTATGAATACTTCAGGTTTTTTTTTAAGATTTTATTTATTTATTTTTAGAGAGGGAAGGGAGAGAGCTAGAGAGAGAGAGAGAGAGAGAGAGAGAGAGAGAGAGAGAGAAACATCATTGTGCAGTTGCTGGGGGTTATGGCCTGCAACCCAGGAATGTACCCTGGCTGGGAATTGAACCTGGGATACTTTGGTTCCCAGCCCACGCTCAATCCACTGAGCTACGCCAGCCAGGGCTATGAATACTTCAGTTTTATGGATGAGAAAATAGAAGCTTCAAGTAATTAAGTAACCTAGGCCCTGTCCAGGTAGCTCAGTTGGTCGGTGCGTCATCCAGGTATGACAAGATTGTAGCCTTGATCCCTGGTCAGGGAACATACAAGAAGCAACCAATGAATGCATAAACAAGTAGAACAATAAAATCAGTGTTGTTTCCCCCCTCTCTAAAAATCAATAAAAAGAAAAGGAAAGAAGAAAGGTACATGTCATTAAAAAGTAAAAGATACTCATCATTCAGGAAATTCCAAAGATTTTAGGGACACTGTGTTAGGAACCAGGGACAAAGACCAAATAAACAATTTTTATTATACCACAATCATTCATTTATTCAATATGGATTGCAAAATATTTTCCCATTCATAAGTTTAAATTTATCAAATAAGGTCTCTTGGTTTAGAGACAAGATATTATGTAACAAACTAAGTTCAAGTGTTACAAGGTTGAAATAAATCATCTGTCCAGAAAAAGTCTAGAACAGTTTGCACAGCATCGATGTAACCTGGCAGCCAAGGAGAGTGAACTGGAATGTGCATGTGTGAACAATGACGACTTCACTGTATTAGTCAATGGGGGTGGTAGACACTGTTGAGAAAGTGTGTGTGCTGTATGATCATCACATTCAAAATGAGTGAATAGAGGAATGAATCTACATCAAATTGTGTTTTAAACTTGAACATTCCTCTGTGAAAACTACTTGGGTATTTCAGAAGGCCACAGCTATGGGCAACTGGTGATTGGCACCTTCATCACAACAACACACACACTCATACATCACGTCTCGTGCAGAGTTTTTGGTGAAACATCCAACCACTCAGGAGATTCAGCCCCCCTACAGCCCAGATTTGGTGTCCTGTGACTTCTTGCTTTTCCCCAAATTAAAATCACCTTTCAAAGGGAAGAGATTTCAGACCATCAAAGAGATCCAGGAAAATATGAGATGGGCCAGCTGATGATGACTAGGGGAACTGTGTGAGGTCCCAAGGTGCCTATTTGAAGGGGACAGAGGTGTCATTGTTCTATGTGCAGTGTTTCTTGTATCTTCTTCAATAAATGTCTATTTTTCATATTCCATGGCTGGGTACTTTCTGGAAAGACCTTGTGTATCAATATAGGTGGCCAGGTTCTTGTACCAGCAAAGACATTCATTCCTGACAAGTGCATGTTGAAGACCAACTTCAGTACCATTTGGCTACTTAGAGGTAGTATGTGCCCAATGGCGACATTTTTTAAGCTGACACATTATAGTTTTGCTGTATTTAAAATTTAAGGTAAACATGAAAATCTGAATTATTGGCTGAAAATATCAGAACTAAGTGGGAGATTAGCTGTTCTAAATGATTCCTTGAACATGGGGAGAGTACAAGTCTACCACCCACCCCATCTCCAGAAGGTCCCTATTAGAAAGGAAAAGTTTCTATACACGTTTAGAATATAACAAGAACATCCTGAGCTTAAATTCTATAGCTACCAGTTTAAATATATAAATAAAAGTCATAAGAATTATAAATAAGTAATTATATATTTGTATACTTAATATCTTTTTTTACTGCTAGGCAGTAAGTCCATAACTGTGAGTGCTGTGTATACATTTACCAATGCCTTTCCAACAACTAGCATAGCATGTGATACTTTGTTAGACTGAGTAAAGAATTTTTTAATGAATGAATCAGAGAGGTCTTGTTTTGAGTCTTAACCTCAGTATGTACTGTGACCTTGATCAAATTACTCAAACTCTCCAGGTCTCAGTTTCCTAAATATTTATAATGATAACAGTGACTTTTTAAAAAATTATTGGGAGTTTTAGCACAATAATGCGTGCAGAGTACTTATCATTCAGCATGCCAAATGTCAATAGTATAAATTCAATAAAAGTTAGCTATTACTATTATGTTTACTGAAGTTTAAAAAGTCACAGAATAAATAACAGGGATAAAGTTTATGATTTGGAATCTATGGTCCACATCTCCATAAGCCATCCAATATGTTATTTCGTGGAAGCTCCTAGATTAAATTGAGCCCATTTTAATGATTATTTTGCACTTAGTAAACGTTCATGCTGATTGAATAGATGTATGAATGCATAAATAGAAATGTAGTATTAAATTTCAACAAACAGGTAGCTGAGTATATGTCAAATATACCAATGAAAAAAATACAATCTCTACACTAAAGATCTTAGGGTGTGTCTGTAGGAAAAATATCTAAGTATATCAGTGTAATGAAGTGTGATAAATACTCTGTTGGAAATAACTAAAAATCAGTAATCACACATATACTCTCACAGAGCCAGAGAGTAAATGGCCATGAGTCTATTTAGCATGGGAGTTGATAGCTATGAGTGTTTTTTTTTTTACCATCCTTATCACCCAAGGGGAATATTTCACATAGTTTACAGCTATTTCTCAGATACAGAGACTGAAGCTAAGAGAATGACAGTGATTTGTTTGAGATCTCAGTCAGCCTCCTTCACTTCAATTGTATAGTAGATAACAGTATTTTTCTCCTAAGTATATGGCTCTAATTCTATCCTGCATATATAGTTCTCATTCCATTAGTCTTTCTTTGTTAATACATTTCATGTCTTTATGAATTTACAATTCAACAAATCTCTTTAAGTACTCTTGTAAAGTGGTAAGTGGAGCAGGGCAGCAGCAAAGGGATGTTGCAGTGAGAATTTTGATTCTTAGAGGATTCAGACCGAGTGAGTGTCATCTCTTGTAGAATGAGGCCTTAACATCAGTAAAGTGGGGCTAATAGAATGTAATTATGTCAGGGAGCTTCTGTGAATATTAAAAAAGATAGAGTGTATGTAAAGCCCAGAATGCAGTGTCCAGTATGTGCTGGGTGCTGTGAATTCAGTGGTTCTCTTCCCCCTCCCTGTCCAGCTCTGCTACACTTCACAGTCCCCACTGTCTTTGCAACTCCACCAGTGACTTCAGGGTCCAGGAAAATGGCTTTAGAAGGCCAAAGATAACATGGTTTGAAAATAGCATGACAGAAAACACACACTCAGCAGGATGGGAAACATTACATTTTATTTATATAAGACAGCTGCCTCCATTATGTCTCTATCAATCTCTCTCCCTCCCTCCTAGGCAGGCCTGGCTGTATTATCAGGCAGAGGCTGCACCATTCCAGAGATTTTTTGAACTGTTACAAATTAGAATCCACGAGGGAAAGTCTCACTAGAGGACATCACAGGCGAGGTTATCATTTTTTCCTTTTGAAGTTGGGTCTCATATCTTTTTCTCATTACAATCATTACTTTGAAATATGATTTTTTTAAACAGTAATTTTCTAGAACAAAAGGGATAATACCATATTTCAAAAGCTTTACTGTGAAATTAAACCTTTGAACTACTGTGAAAGAAATTATTCCCTCAAGGCTGCAAGGCTTAAAGGTTATTAAAAATTTAATTTTAAAGAAGGCATCCAGGAAAAAAAAAAGAGTATAAATGCTACTTAGAACTCAGATTGCCCAACTTAATAACTCCCATTGCTCCTTATTTTTAAATAATCTGGAAATGTGAGCAAATGCACTCCATTTTTTTCAGTGGAGAATCTGTATGTCAACAGATGGCTGCTGCTGCTCTTGAACATCACCTGTTTTCCAATGGACACACATGCAGCGCCACAGCTCTGCCATTGTCTGCTGCCTGTCCCACGTAAGGGGTAACAGCACAGTGTAGACTGATCACATGCATGCAGGGGTGTCCGACTGTGGCCCATGGGCCACATGTGGCCCAGGATGGCTATGAATGTGGCCCAACACAAAATCATAAATTTACTTAAGACATTATGAGATTTTTTTTGTGATTACAATGTGTTTAATGTGTGACCCAAGACAATTCTTCCTCTTCCAGTATGGCTCAGAGATGCTAAAATGTTGGACACCCCTGAAACAGGACACACTGGAGCCACAGGGACCCCAAACTCCAGATGCTTTTGTAATAAACAGCCACTATCTAAACCACAGTATAAATGTTCTACACCTAAGACTGCTGTATAGGGAGCCATTTCACGTGGCATGGAAATGTAGCTCAGTGCCCACATGGAAAACCAGTGGGGAGTGAGTTGGTACACAGAACCATGCCCACAGAGAGCTTTTCCCGTGGGAAATCAGGCCCACATTGTACCTAGGCTACTATGAGTCTTGCTTTTGCTAAACACCCTCACCCTGAATTGAGGCAGCAAGTGCTTACTGTAACTTCCTAAAATCTGTGCTAAATCTCCCCAGTATGGAGTGTAACCAGTTCAACCACTTTCCCCCTTGGTCTGCAGCATCCTTCTCTTTGAAGTAATTAGCAACATTCTTTCCTTTGTTATCTGTAAAAGGTAATCACCTGCAGCAAACCTGTGCATAGTAAATGAGAACCATTCTCAATGTAATATACCCAGAAAAACAATAAAAGACTGTCCAGGCAGGGGCCAGGACCCTCTGTCTCACTTAGAGAGTGGCTCTGCTGTCCCTTTTTCTCCACAGGACTTTTGTAGTCCATGTGTATTTGTCCATGGCCGCCACAACACACAAATCTTGCCAGCCAGGATCCATACCACTGCTGTGACTGAAAGTTTCAATTTTCTTATCTGTAAAATGAAGAATTTTCTTCATCCTGTGATATAAACACGCGATTAACTCCATTAAACAGGCATTGTGCATCTTTTCATATGTCTATTGGCTCTCTGTACATCCTCTTTGGAGAAGTGTCTAATTAGGTCCTTTGCCCACTTTTTAATTGGATCATTTGTACTTTTGGTGTTGAATTTTATTTTTTTTATAAATTTTGGATATTAACTCCTTATCAAATGTATTGGTGAGTGTGTTCTCCCATTCTTTGGGTTGTCTTTTCATTTTGTTGTTGGTTTCCTTTGTGGTGCAAAAACTTTTTAGTTTGATGTAGTCCCTTCTGTTTATTTTTTCTTTAATTTTTTTTGACCGAAGAGATATATCAGATAAAATATTGCTACAAGTAATCTCTGAGATTTTATTGCCTATGTTTTCTTCTAGGATTTTTGTAATTTTGGGTCTACATTTAAGTCTTTAATCTATTTTGAATTTATTCTTGTGTGTGGAGTAAGAAGGTCATCTAGTTTCTTTTTTTGGCAAGAATCTGTCCAATTTTCCCAATACCATTTATTAAATAAACTATCTTTAACTTACTGAATATGCAGATTGGCATAACCACTATAGAAAGCAGTATGGAGTTACTTCAAAAAATTAAAAATGAAACTGCCTTTTGACCCAATGATCTCATTTCTGGTAATATAGCTGAAGGGACCCTAAACACTAATTTGAAAGAACATAAGCACCCCTATGTTCATTGCAGCGTTATTTACAATTGCCAAGATATGAAAGCAGCCCAAGTGTCCTTCAGTAGAGGAGTAGATAAAGCAACTATGGGACATTTACACAATGGAAATCTACTTGGCTATAAAAAAGAAGAGAATTTTGCCCTTTGCAACAGTATGAATGGACCCACAGAACATTATGCTGAGTGAAATAAGCCAGTCAGAGAAAGACAAATACCATATGATTTCACTCATTTATGGAATCTAACAAACAAACCGAACTAACAAGCAAAACAGAGACAGACCCAGAGATAGAGAACAGGTTGACAGCTCTGTGTGGGAGTAGGAGGTTTGGGGGTTGAGAAAAACGGTAAATGACTCATAAACATGAACAACAGTGTGGTGATTATGAGGGGATGCAGTATAGGGGGATAAATGGTGATGGGGAAAATACAATAAAAATAAAGTTACACTGGAATACACACACACACACATACACACACACACGGACATTGTGACCCTACGTCCCTGACTTTCTTTGAGCTCATATTTTATCATCTGTAAAATGAGGGTAATAACAGTGCTAAGCTCACCTACCTCACATTAGGTGCCATGGAAACTAAACTAATTTATGCATATACAGTGCTGGAGACAGTGCCTGGCACATAGTAAGCACAATACATTATTATTGTCATTACTAATTGTAATCCTGCAGTGTTTAGGCAAAGTAATGCATTCTTAAGAAACAAGGGTGAATAGTTAATTGTAGCCTAGTAGGATGGCAAATCTGAGGTATGTTCATTACTTGCTTGTGATTTGGATCTGCCTAGTGGTGACAGGGTGAGAGGGAAATGGTGAAGGAAAGCTTCCCTGAGGAGGTGCCTCAGGGAAAGCAATCTAAACACAGAGGAGTATTAATAAAGCCTGTTTCCCAGGGACACTGTGGAAAAACAAATCCACACAACTGTGGTTCTCAATCATGACTGCAATTCAAAATCATCCATGAAGCTGCTGAAAAATACTGTCCCCTGGCCTCCTGGATCAAAATCTGCCAGTCAGAGGCCTAGGTATAGGGAGATTTAACAATCCGGGCATTTAATTCTGAAGCACAATCAGGGTTGAGAGTCATTAAGATAATGAATGTTGAAAGCACATTGTAAATGGTAAATTGCAATAAAAAATACTAGATAAGGTTATTACTGCTTAATATTTAAGTACTTAAATATAATGATCTCAAAGCCCCTTACAAGTACATTTTTTATTGTCAAGTATGTCCACACACCAGCAGCAGAAGTGGCAAACAAGACTGCTAATGACAAGCACAACAGTTGGACTTACAAAAAGCTTTTGTCAACTCGGGAAAATACTAGACCTTGTGCTTAAAATAGAGGTCATGTCTCTCTTCTGTTTCTAATGGAACAACCCATTTAGCACAATGATCCTCATAGAACTAATTAGGAGTCTAGTTCACTCAGAAAAAAGTAGATTTGTCTCTTCTTGACAACATTCACTTGCTGTAGAGTTGTCTGCAAAGTTTCTGACCTGGGTATATATTAACCTTAAACCTGCTAGAATTATACACTCTCCACTAGATTGTTTGCTCCTAGTGAGTCCACCATTCACTGTTGTTTCCCTAGCACTTTGTACAGCTTTTGTCATACAGTAGATGGCAATACATATTTATTCAGTATATGATCCTTTATTTATTATAATTGAATTTTTCCTCCCCATGGGCCTACCTTGAATACTATTTGTGTGTCTACCATTGTCTTTAGGGAAAGGGTTGCTTATCAATATTCAGAGTTTTTAGCTTATTTAAGGGGATATTTATGAGGACTAGTGACATTTTCCTTGTTTGATTGTAAATAATTATTTTCAGAGTAATGTGGACAAATAATTCAATTATCCATAGTAGGCGGGACACTATTTTCATGTTTGCTTACCTGGGCTATCACCTTGAACTTATGCCACCCACATGGAGTTATCAAGACATCCTATTCCTCTGTGGAAGCCCTGGGTGAAGTCATCTTCTATTTTACAGTCAGCAGAGCAAACCACTTGTTATATATATTTTTCTAATTGCAAAGACCATGCAATATGTATAACATGAAACTCCTTATTAGTGTGACTGTTGCTCTCCTAAATGCCTAGTATGTCAGTTAAAATAAATTTTCTCATTACCCTCAAGCATGGCAATGTATCAAATTATGATGAACCAAACAAGACTGCACCTAGAAATTGAGCTGCCATCATCACATTATATGGCTTTGCCAATTAATCTATAAATAACACATTTTTTAAGACACTTCTGAGTTTGGAAAAATTAAACCACTTCAGAATGTTCTGAAATATAAAAAACATAGTTAAAAAGTCTATTTAAAGAAAGTAAAAGAAAATGATTTGCTCTTCGGAGGAAATAATTTATATAGAGGCACAAGGGGTCAGATGATTACATAGACATTCAACAAATACTTATCTTATGTCTGAGCTGTGCATATGGTATTCTTGGATGCAATAGGTGTTCTTGGATACTAAAACAAGTCACTAGAAATTTTTCTTCTGTAGAAAAAAATTATTTAGCAAATATTTATTACTGCTATATGCATTATTCAGGATACTAGCAATGCACTAAAGAGATGGATAAGAAAAATTACTGTGTTTATGGAACTGACAGAGAAGTCAGGCAGATATTTAGAGAAAAAATTGGGGAGGCAATAGGGGTGGTGTGTGTGCATATACAGAGGCAGAACAGTAATACTTAAAAAGATATCAGGACAGATATCAGAATAGAAAGCATTTATAAATTAGGAAAATTTTTGATATCATTTGGAAGTTCAGAAATGTCTAAAAAGTGAAAATGACCAAGGGAGATAATAACTCGTGTTTGAATTCATAGTTTTTGAGTTCTCTCTGGCATACATTTAAAGCAAGCCCTTAAGATTGCATGTGGGACTGGCAGAGAACACTAGTGGCCACACTGAGTCTCCCATTGGTTACAGACAACAACTGTTTCTGCTTTGCCTTGCTGCCCCATCTGACAAAGCTAAACAAAGGGAGAAGTTAACAGGACCAACCTTCTCCAGAAGGCACTTTAGAGAATAACTCTCATGACTCAGGCATTCCCACTGAGGATTCCTACCTTCATGCCCAACAGCTATATAATCTATTTTTTCCAAGTACTTTTTTTCTTCTCCCTAAACAGAGTTCTGGCAACTTTTGTTTTCAGTGATGTTTTAGTGCCTTATGATACTCTAAGTGCCTTTCCATGCCCAGCTGGGTTACCCATTAATGTGAATTTGCCAAAAACAAACAAACAAACAAACAAACAAAACCTAACAAACCAGTAAAATAGAAAAGGGATATAACCAGTCTTGTAGTTTAGAAAGGTCATTAAATGAGTTTGTACTTACCAGTTGTGTAGAATGATGTGTGGAATATAGTAAGCATCAATAAAGGTGAGCTACTACCCTAACAACCACAACTGCTGCTACATCACTCCTGTGAAGTGAAAAAAAAAGACGTAGATCCACAATTTCCATCCCCAACCTGAAAGCACATAGGCAAGTTCTGTCTCCTCTGCTAATGCGGCCCCATAAGAAGAGAAAGCACATCTCTCTCACTGACTGACTTATGCCTAGTACTCAGCATTGCTCAATAAAAATGTGTAGAGTAAACCACGAATAAGCTAACTTAATCCTCGTAAACCTGTCATTCTTTTCTGAGTTGTTACAGTGAACTAATGTCATTTTCCCCCAGGATGAACCTGATACACCCATTCAACTCAAATTTTATATTGATTGAAAAGTGTAGATTCTCATGGTGAGTAGGAAATGAAAGAGAAACATGTCATTAGGGGAGGGGAGAGAGGGGCGTCTTCCAATTAATTAAGAAATGATGGAACTTCTGGCTCTCTTATTGTTTTAATGAAAACATTATTTCTCTTGTCATTCTGTGTTAGAGAGTCATGGGGAGGAGATAAAAATCATAGGCAGATAGGAGGGAAACAGTCGTAACCAAATGGAGTCTGCCAGGATAGACCGTATGTCTGCAAAGCCTGGTGATGGAAGGAAAGGGGTGTGTGTGGAATGACAGTGGCATTTCCCTGACTGAAAACAACCATGCCTTTTTGCAAATCTTGTGTTCACTTACATTTTAAAGGGAAAACAATAATAATAAATAATTAATGCCATTCCTGGACTTTTTTTGTTAAAAAGTAATTGATACGTATAACATCACATTTGAGACTCAGTTCATCCTCTATAAAATGGGTTCATATATACAATCTCTCATATGTAGTGTCGTGCAAAGTGCTTGACATGCTGGCCCACAGTGAGGGACCACAAATGCGAGGGACCACAAATGTGAATGTCTGTCATTGGTGTGTCGTTATCAACAGCTCCTTCCTTCAGGTCTTGAAGGTTGACCGCATGTCACAGGGGAGGCGACTTCAGTGGGAAGAAACACCTTGTCCTGCCCTGTTCCCTCTGTCTCTTAACTAGAGCCAGGGCTCCAATTCAGGCTTTCAGTAAAATACTCCTTCTTATGACATAGATTTTTGTAACTTTCATTTTTCAGTTGCAGAAAATATACTCTTTTTTTTGTTTGCCAGTTTTGATAATATACTCATTTTCTCATCTCGCAATACATATTTTTAGAGCTTGTCAGGCTTTAAGTTTTAATTAAAAGTAAGTACATGTGATCGTGAAATAGGAGTCATCTCACCACATATTAATGGTAATGATTTCTGTTTGAACATCTTCAGGCTTTTAAAACTAAAAGGCCACAGAGTTTGAACTGGGGTGTAGAGAGGTCTGTCAGCCATCTGTAGAGAAAGGGAAGAGATGGGGTCAGAGGGAGATAAATAGTAAAACACTTGAGGTGAAGGGACACTCCCAGAAGCTGGGTTTCTAGACAGCTAACTATCTGGGAAGGGCTCAAACAAGGGCACATTTGCAATAGTTACAGTCAAAAGGGGTAATAGAGGACTCTGCCTGGACAGTGAAAGAACAAGGCACAGTCTGAAGGAGCTAATACTGTTGGGAAAGGAAGGCCCTATACATTCTATTATTATTCAATACCAACGATGTGTCAGATATTGCTCTATCTATTAGTTAGTACTTTCCATTATTTTCTGTTTAATAATAAGGCATTATCATCCCTAGATTAGCATAGCCACTAAGAGCACAATCTCTGAAGAAACTATATTTTGGAGGGCACCCCACTTGTCCAGAAGAGTACTGATTGGCTTTTTATGAAAACTGGGGTTTGGCTTTTTAAAATAAGAGACATAGGTATTTGGGAATGAATAATATGTCTCAAATGGCATTTATTTTATTTTGTTTTGAGGGACAGCCGATTGTATCAAATATTTGAGTTCTGCTTATAGCCCAGACTCCAGAAAACTGGAACTTGGACACTCACAAAAGTCACCCCCATGAGAGCAGAGAGGAGTAAGCAGATAATCCCCTCAAATCTTTCTAGGTCAAATCTGTAAATCCATGAGGTGATTATGTGTTCTGAGATCTCAGTACCAGCTTCCAAGATAAACACCCTGGTAGGTGCCAGAATGGAAACAGCCTACCCCGGTTGGACACAGGTGAGCTGACTCTGCCTCAGGTGCAGTCTTCCAGGGCTCAGTACCATCTCAGTCACCAGTGCTGACAAGGGAGCCTTTGTATTCTAGCTGTTGTTTACTAGATGCTCCAAGGGTGAAGGAGAGTTAAAGTGGGCCTGCAGGGCTGATGCTTTTCATCTTTTCCAGTTTCCCCACCTCCTGCCCAACTCCCTTGGCTAGGTGCACACAGCAGGAAGACAGGCACTTAGGGTCAGCCCAGAGCAGCTTTTGCCTCAGGTTTTCCTCACTGCAAAAAAGAGGGGAAGAAAGGATCTCCCATCTGTATGTGCTTCCAGGAGCACAGCTCCATGAACATCCAGGCTCCTGGTAACAGTTGTGCAATAAATATCTGCTGAAGATGGACTTCATTTCCAAGAAGAAATTTTAAACCGCCTTGGAAAATTCTGACTGCTAATGAATGTTTAGGCAAAAGTTGCCGTTGAGTGGAATAAAACCCTGAACCACTGTCTCCTTAGTCTGAGATCATCTTTGTAAAATTATTTTTTTCTAGATCCAGCATCAGTAACAAAAATTTATCAAGTTTCTTCTCCAAAAAATGCACACTGAGCTTACAAAGAAACACATTAACACTTTGCACTCAATGAACAATAGCTCTTGGGTCTTCAAACTTTTGTCAGAGATGATGTAATTTGAGCATAAACATGTATTTATATTAATATAGGTGATTAGACTATTAACATTTGGTCATTCTCGGTTTTAAATCAAGCATTATTTATTATTTGAGAAATTTTAATTCATTTATTATTAATCATTATTTACTGTGTACAAGAATAAATTTTTCTTCATATTTCTTATTATAATATTGTCTATCTTTTCAAGACTTTTTCTTGCATGCCAGTTGTTAAAATATGTCATTTTAAATGCCTTTTCCTTTGTTCTTTCTGTATTCTAATTCTGATTATACTAGTTATTAACTCAGGAACCTTAGACAAGTTAATTTACTTACTGAAGATTAAGTTTCCTAAAATTTTTAAACTTAAATGAAATAAGTAAATGTGTAAGACCTTTTTTGTAAGATTGTATTTATTTCTTAGAGAGAAGGGGAGGGAGAAAGAATAGGAGAGAAAGATCAGTGTGCAAGAGATACATCAATTGGTTGCTTCTTGCACACCCCCAACTGGGGAACCTGGCCTGCAACCCAGGCATGTGCCCTGAATGGAAATCAAATCTGTGACCTTTTGGTTCACAGGCTGGTACTCAGTCCACCGAGCCACACCACCCAAGGCCAATTTTCTTTTAATTCAACTGAATTCAATACACTCTCACTGAACACATATTTGACAAACAATCTGCATGTTGTTTTACTTCTTCTTCTTAATCACCATGTGAAGGAGGTATTACCCACTGTATTCTACTCATACAAAGGAGGAAATTGTAGCTCAGAAGGTTAATAAACTTAAAAAATGTTCACAATTAGTGAACGAGTATCAGACTTTGAACCCACGTGGGTGTGATTTCAGATGTCCAGCTGCCTCCCCAAGCCTGAGTCATTGTTGTAGATTTTTTATTATTCATTTCACTATGGTCTTACATTAGTAAAGTGCATCTCTTCTTACATCTTCTATTTTACAAAGTCAGTTTGTCATGGAATTAATGGCATACACTAAATGTCAAATAAAAGCCAAGACAGGAAGAGGGGAGGATAGATGTTGTTGAGAATCTAGAAGAGAAAATGAAAAAGACAGAAATAAAAATATAAGATGAGCAGTTTATCTGCCAGGGAAATCCATACCTAGAATATAAATTCTAGTTGGGAACATATGTACAATATGGTGTACTATATAAACCAGCTTGTGTTTTCCCTTCTTTTTACATTTCTTTAATAATTTTCCCTCCACCCACACCCAGATTCTTTCCTTCTTGTATACCTCAGTAAGCTGGCCTTTTCTCAGGAGTGGTGCATTTTCAGCTCCCAAGCAGTTACCCTCCACCAGCATGACTCATTGCCATGCTTGGAATGTGGTTCTGTGGTAGAACTGCCAGTCTAGGGTTTTTAGATAAATTCCATGAGAAATAAGGTTCTATTGTTCACAATAATGATGCACCTGATAACAGCACTCTATTCCAAGTATTCTGTTGGTTTCCAGGAATATGAAGACAGATTTTTTCCCCTAAGGCACAAACATTTAAACATACGCAACAGTGAAGGATGCTCAGGGCAAAAATAGAATTGCACTGCAAAAGCATGAGAGGAGAGGAAACTACAAGGGGAGGTCAAAACAGGTTTACAGGTGATATGGTTATAGACCTGTTCTAAAAGGGAGACTAGGAGTTTACCACATGGAAAAGCAGAAGTTGGACAATGTAAGTGAAACAAACACTGTGAGTGAAGGCAGGGTAGTATGGACAAATCTCAACATATTTCCATCTAACACAAGATAAAAGTGGGAAAACATCAAATTACTTTTTCTGAGGCTATTTTCTAAATCTTGAATATCAAACAAAGCAACAATAGCAGTAACAAAAAATTGACTTCAAATTACCATATTTTCAGACCATAAGACGCACCTAGGTTTTAGAGGAAAATAGGAAAACAAATTTTAAGTAAAAAAATGTGGTAAAATATTTAATAACATAAATAACATAATATTTCACCAATGTAAATGTAAAGCTGCATTTGGGCTATAAGATGCATCCCCCTTTTCCTCCCAAATGTGGGGGGAGTATCTTACAGTCCAAAAAATATGGTAGAAGAAATGTATGTTTTATAAATTAAATATCAGTAGATTCAGCAATATATATTCATTCAAGATTACCTGTAGGTTGACTATTCTACCACTCAGCTAACCATTGAGGATTCAATGGTGAATAAATTAGACACAGTTCCTGCACTCAGAATATTTATTATCTAAAGAAGAAACAAACACTAAACAACAACTAAACAATTAGATGCATAATATATAGCACCTGATGTGATAAGTAGTTAGATAATATCTAATACAATGAATGAAAAGGTGATGCTTTAGCATAACATTTGCTAGTAGGAATGGTGAGCAAGGCTAAGAAAAAGAAATTCAACCCAAGAATGTGCACATAAACAATTAGAATAGGGGATGAATGTAGACGTTCTCAAGTGTTTAATTTCAAAAAGAGACAAGTGTCTGCTTTCATTGTAGGCTATAGAAAAATGTACAAAAATTATATTTGGTCCAAAGTATAAACAGGATTACCCATGTTGATGTTACTATTTGTTTTAAATTAAGTTGCTTCACTAATGTGACAAAGATCCAAATATTGACTGTGATATTCCTACTCATTTTCCTATTTTACCAATATATCTGTTACATGTAATTTGCTTCTAAACAGTATATTTTTACATCAACAAACAAAAGTATTCACAAAGCAGAACACTCTGGACCTATAAATCATGTTGTATGTAGTAATAGGAGACAAAAGAAAAACAGTTCCCAACCTGGAAGTGTTAGAGAATGGTTGTAAGGCCTGGACCAGACAGATAGCCATTATGTTCAATCCAGTTACTAGCTATATTTATTTGAGCAATTGATTTAATCTCCTCAAACCTTAATTTGCTAATCTTTTGTTTTTTGGAGATACAAATATAACCTATTTTATATGATTACTATGAAGATTACATAATATAATACATGTAATATGTTCAGAATAATACCTGTCATGTAGTACATGCTCAATACATGCTAGCTAGTATACCTGATATTTGCTAGTTCTGACCACCCAGTATGTAGTAGACCATCTTGCATGGTGTGGGCCCAGCTCCCACTCAGAGATGCACAGGACCCACGCCCATGGATAGGTTCTCCTGTGGGGAATCAATGCAATGTACCCAGGCTCCTATGAGTCTTGCTTTTTGCTAAAACTTCCTCACCTTGAATTGAGGACATGTACTGCAAAGCAACTTCCTAAAAACCATGCTAGACCTTCCAAAGATGAGTGTAACAGGTCCAACTACTTTTGCCTTTTCATTTGCAAATATCCCTCTTCTGTGATGTGATTAGCAGCATTGGCTCCTTTGTTTTCTGTAAAAGGTAACCACCTAAAGTGAATCTGTGCATAGTAAATGAGGACTGTCTTGTAATGGGCGGAGAAACCCAATAAAGGCCAGTCAGGGTGGAGGCCAAGGCTTTTGCTCCCCTTGAGAGAAAAGCCCTGGTGTCTCTTTTCTTCCACCAGATTCAGTAGTCTGTGTGAATGTCTCATTTCACCCATAATGATGCGGACCCCATGAGCCGGGATCCGCAAAACCACTACAGTTTTTTATCTTCCAGTTAAACACTCATGGCCTCTTTCTTTGGGAAACTACTCTTTTCTGATTGCAATCCTGCAATCCTCCCAGACAAAATACCCAACCTGCAGATGGGTGGGCATGTAACCCAAGCCTAAAGACTCAATGTGTCATCACCTTGGTCAATGACTGATTTGGGTTCCTCATGGAAACCTCCCTGGCCAGATGGAATTCTTCCCCAGTGTTTTCACATGCCCAGTTGCAGGGAACTGTCTGTCCTTTTGGAATGTGGTGATGTGGCTTCATGGCTATTGAGACCATGCCTGTCATCACATGGGGGAGCCTGAGTAAATAAAGCCAACTCTCTAACAGAAATGGAGGTGAGACATGCAGAATGGGGGAGTCATGGTGAGAAAGAGCATAAACTCAATGTCTTAGAGCCCCAAAGCTGTGCTGGCTTCTGCAGCCCTTCCCTCTCCTGTGGGGACACATCCAGTGTCTTGCCAGTGAATCCCTCTGTGCTAAGTTAGTTGCATTGGGTTTTCCTACTTGCAGTTGAAAGTGTTCTGACTACTTCTGTTGTTATTATGGCCACTGGTGAATGGCCACTAAGCTCAAATTAATATATGATTGTAAAGGATGTTATAAAGTAGATATATTCAGACGTGAATAAAATACAGGGTCAGAATCTATTGGAAGGGATGGTATAGGAGAAATAGTCAAGTCTTTCAAGTGAGCTACACTTAATTCAAATCCCACCTTTTAAAAAATTATATTTAATTGATTATGTTATTATAGTTGTTCTGACTTTTCCCTTCCTCCCAGAACCCCATACCCTTACACAAGCCCCACACCATTATTCATGTCCATGGGTCATGAATATAAGTTCTTTGGCTACTCCATTTCCTGTACTGTACTGTATATCCCCATGGCTAATTTGTAGCCACCTATTTGTACTGCTTAATTCCTTTACCTCTTCACCCATCCCCCACATCCCCTTCCATCAGGCAACCATCAAAATGGTCTCCTTATTTGTGATTCTGTCTCCATCCTATTGTTTGCTTAGTTTGTTTTTTAGGTTCAGTTTTTGATAGATAACCACTTTATTATTCATTGTTTTGATCTTTTTCTTAAATAAGTCCTCTTAACATTATCATTTATTAGGCATGGCCTTGGGAAGGGCTTTTTATTTCTCTGAGATCAATTTCCTCTGTATGTAAAGAAAATAAGTACTCTTATATGATAGGATATTATATAAGTATTAGCATAAACATTTCATATTCTTACACCTTCTCAAACTTTAAAGAATCTATGTTCTTTGATTGTATAACCATTCCTTCCATAAGACACAACATATTAATGTAATCAAGCTGCATTATGAAAAAAATAAAGTTAATTCAACAGACCATATACTAAACACTAATATATTATTATTTCAAAAGTTTCTAGAGAAAATTGAATTTCATTTTTTTAAAGATTGATATATTTATTTTTAGAAAGAGGGAAAGTGAAGGAGAAAGAGACGGAGAGAAACATCAATGTGTGGTTGCCTGGCATGCCCCCTACTGGGGACCTGGCCCAGAATCCAGGCATGTACCCTGACTATGAACAAGCAACACTTTGGTTCACAGGCCCAAGCTCAATCCACTGAGCCACACCGGCCAGAGTCCAATTTGATTTTTCATATTTTAAAAGTTTCTTTTAAATATTCTTTCCATGAATAGAATGTCATTTAAATATATGTAAACACTCTTGGAAAAAAGGCAATAAATACCTTGACACACTTTAATTATTGACTGATAACATTGACTTTTCTATTAATGAGTAACTGCCCAGAGAGTCATTTCTAACCCAAATTTTTTAATGTGTTCCAACAACAACAATTTTCTTATGCATTTTAGTATCTCTTAATAAAAAATTTTGCAGAGCCAATCGTCAGAATAGTGAGGCTTAGATCAGAGTCACTGCAGCCGTGCCTCCTTTTGAATGTTTATCTTTCCTGATAATCAAGGGTATTATCTCCCATAGACAACCTCATGCTTATAAGACATATTAGAAACTGTCTTTAACAATCATTTTCCATTACCAAGGGAGTTAGAGATAATGGAATGTGTAGTCACTTTCAATTTGTATCAAATTTTCTGAAGCATTTATACCACCAACATTTTATCAGCCTGTCACTAGAATAAATGAAGTTGCAAATTGCAGCTAGTTTTTTTCATGAATTCTTTGAAACTGTTTATTTTTAACATGACTTCTTTCCTGTTTTATTTCTACAGTGTCGCAGGCCTGATTTTCAACTTTCAGGGTCCTTATTACTTAGTTAGCATGGCATTCAGGCACAACAATCTCCTGGGGCCTTGAAGGTTTTGAGAGAAAGGATTCAGTCATAGAGGGCATGTTAAAGCTGAATGCAGATTGAAGCAATAAGCATGCAGCAATTTGATGAACTACCTATAGGCAGGAGTGGAGAATTTCTGACACATCAAGAAAGCCATTATGCTCCTGTTATGTTCAATAGCCCAGTTGGCCGAAAAGGTTACGGGTGATGTATGTTTTCATTATCTCCTACGGGCTTGATGCCGCACAAGCCCCCGGATGGCTTATTCCGGCTGCAATTCTCTTCATTTGCACTATAGCAAGGTCTGTCAGATCAAGCCAATATATTTACAAGGGTCAGCTTGCTTTGAGGAATGTTGTTCTGTGATCTCTGTAATATTCTTCTGCCTGAAAATCCGCAAGAAGTTACCAGCTGGGGAGTAACTGAAAGTACTTCTAAAATGCATTTTGATTTCCTGGGTATCAGCTGTCACTGTGAAAGCAAAAACAGCAACAAATCGACATTAGTTATCATTTATTGAACAGATATTACGTACCAGGCAGCTTTGCATATACTGTTTCATGATACCTACTTTACTGTATTCCAGCAAGCCTGGTATCATGGTTTCTACTTTTTTAATAAAAAATCCAAGGTGACACTAAGTGATTAAATAACATCCAAAATCAGATTTCTAGCAAGTGTTAGAGACAACATTCAAACTCAGGTCAGCCTAACTCCAGGAAATTCCTACCAATTGCAAATCATCTTTAGTCTAACATGTACAGAAACTCAGCCTATTCAAAGAGAAAAATGTATGTGTTGGATCTTTATCATACAATATTATTTTAATAAAAAAAACATGTTTAAAGCATATGGGAAGCAATATGTACTAATACCTACTTATATTTATCTTTAGGGAAAGTAATTAAATATACAAAGAATGGGTCAGGAAATCCTTATAGAAGTTAATTTATCAGTGAAAACAATGTTACAAGAAGTGGGACTGCTCTGTAATCATAGGCTGAGAGTGAGCCTGGAATGTGCACAATGTGCTGAGAAACAGTAACAAAGTAAATGGTGGCCTAAGAATTGAAACACTCCAATGTCCACCCCTGTCATAAAAAAATAAATGTGCAGAGAGAGCCCCAGACTCTTGCTACAATAGTAGGATGAAATGGGAGACTAAGGAAAACTTCCATGTCTTATTTAAAAAAATAAAAGACTGTGAAAATGTAGTGAATTTATGAGAGATCTTTATTGGAACAAAATACAGGAGAGAAAATTGTTAAAGAAATGATACAAGAATATTTCCTAGGGCTAAAGAAAACAAGCTCCCTAGAGAAAGTACCCACCAAGTGCCAGGCACAGTGACATAAACTCACAGCCATGTGGATAGCCACTACCCTTGTGAGCAGCCAAGTGGCCCTACCTGTAGATGAAGATGCACGTGGCCTGCAGCTGCAGTGAAATGCCTGACACCTGAGGTCTTGCTGAAACAGGTTCTCACTGACTCACCAGGTCTGGGCCAGGAGCTGAGAGTGCATGTCTGATAAGCTCCCAGGTGATGATGCCCGTGCTGCTGGCTGGAGGACCACACTTGGAGGAGTGCTGGTCTAGGGAAGATGTTGTCATCACTGGCTGCTCACCGGAATCACCTGGGCAGCGATACAAGCACTCCTGCTGGACTCACACCCAGAGGTTCTAGTTTAGTCAGTTTGGGACACAGCTTTGACATCAGGATCTTTTAAAGCTCCCCATATAACTGCAGTGTACTGGCAGAACCAAGAAACCATTTCCCTACAGAATATCTTCTATGTGGACTCTGGGAGACATGCACAAATTGTTTGTAGCAATACCTTTGTATTAGCTAAGAAATGGAAACATCCTAAATACTATACACAGAAGAACAGATATATAATTGTAATGCAGCGAACAGTGGACTATCATGCAGTGACGAAAATAAGGGGCCACACTCAGCAAAGGTGACTCACAAACAATGCTGAGCAAAGAAACAGACAGCAGAAAGATAAATACATCGTGCTGCTGTCGATATATTTTAAATATTCTCAGTGTTATATGTTCACATATATTTAATTCAGTGAAAGAATAAAGAAATGCCCAGGAAGGATAAACAACAGAAGAAGACATGCTATTAAGGAAGGACTTCAACTTTATTAGTAATGTTTTGGTGATCCCAGTGACAGATAGATGGGTTCATAATGTGTATATAAAATAATATTTCATTATGTATAATAGGGGTGGGCAAAAGTTGGAGCACATCCTCTAGTAGCTGCCTGAAAAAGAATGTATGGGAGATCTTTTTTTTTTTAAGGACCACACATGTCTGAAAATGTCTTCATTCTACTGTCACTGAGATTTGGCTGGATATAACTCTAGCTTAGAAATCACTCCATGTCAGAATTCAGAAGGTGTGGCTTCATCATAAATACATCATGGACCCTCTACATAGAGATTTCTAAACACTCTCAACTGTGAGCCTCCTTTTGACCACTCCTGTATTGATTATATTTGTATTATTTTTAGGTCTGAAATCTTCAAAAATAAAAAATATATAAGGAATTTTTTAAAAAGTGTGAAGACTGCTACCTGTCTTGCCAGCTGGCATTTTTGCAACATTGAACGAGCATTGAAGAGATAAAAGCAGTTGTGAGGATAAGCAACTTGGCTTCCTTGGTCCTGATTGTCTTCTGTTATCTTGAAATTTATTTAAATATATTTAAAAAGAAAAATTAGTTAAAAGGAGCCATCTGAACTCATTTTAATATTGCTTCTTATTTACTAACTTTTTGTATATAAATATTCAGCAAACATTCCCCAGAGAGTAAAGGAGACTCTGGTACCTGGCACAGTTTATTTATATAAAAGCCCTCTCAGACCTTAAGTAGTGAGGTCAATTTTGCAGAGGTTTCCAAAGTAAACATCATAGCATTTAATAAGTCATTGGAAGGCCTTAAGACTAATCCAATAATAAGTGTGGTCATCTAAAAAAGCAAGTATTCCTTCACCTACAATGACCTTGTGTCCTATGTGTAAAAAGGTTGGGCTAGTGGAATAGGACTTTATCCCATCCATTTGTCTGAGAATGCTGTGCATTTGTTTTAGAATGAGTATTGTTCTTTCATTACATAGGCCATTATTTGCTTTGTCAAGTCCCTCGTGGCCTTGAACACATCTAGAAATAGGATTCTTTAGAAATGCTTATAAGAATGTTCTACTAAACATTAGGCTTTGTAAATCTTTGAGGAGGCTCAGGAGTTGGCATAACACTGGAAGAATATATATAACCAGGAGTACAAGTCTGGGCAAACGAGGACACATCTGGGACATATTTGGGTCTACCCTTTCAAGGACCTGTGCTACATAATCATGATATGCTGCTCAATTTCTTCTAATTTGGTAACACAACAATACATAATTGCTTCTTTGAATTTTAGCTCCTTTATTGACACTAATTGACATACAGCAAACTGAACATACTTAAAGCATGTACTTTGATAGTTTTAACATATATACAGTATCTACTGATAAAACCATTACTGTAATCATGATAATGAGCACATCTGTCTCCCCAAAAGTTTCCTTCAGTCCCCTTCTCAAGTCTTTCTCCTATCCCTAGGTGCCCCTCCTCCCAACTCCTGATATGCTTTCTGTCGTTAATTTGTTTGTATTTTCTATATGCTTATGTAAATGGAATTGTACAGCATGTTATCTGGCTTTTTAAAGTCAGTATAATTACTTGAAGGTTCTGGCCCTGGCTGGCGTAGCTCAGTGGATTGAGTGTGGGCTGCGAACCAAAGTGTCGCAGGTTTGATTCCCAGTCAGGGTACATGCCTGGGTTGCAGGCCCTGACCCCCAGCAACCGCACATTGATGTTTCTCTCTCTCTCTATCTCCCTCCCTTCCCTCTCTAAAAATAATAAATAAAATCTTAAAAAAAAAGATACATCTGTATTGTAGTGTATGTCAGTAGTGTACTCCTTTTAATTTCTGTAGTTGTTATTTGCTTGTTTATCCATTCTCCTGTTGATAAGCATAGCTCTCTTGAACTTAATTTACCTTTCGTGAACTTTTGTCTCTTTTATTATAGTTAATATGTGAGAAAGTATTTCAACAACTAAGATCTCTACTGTCTCTTAATCATAGAAAGGAGAGCAGTTCCTTACAATGCACAGGGGTGGCCTGGCTGGCATGGATTGAGCGCAGGCTGCCAACCAAAGCATTGCAGGTTTGATCCCAGTCAGGGCACATGCCTGGGTTGCAGGCCACAGCCCCCAGCAACCGCACATTGATGTTCTCTCTCTCTCTCTTTCTCCCTCCCTTCCCTCTCTAAAAATAAGTAAATAAAATCTTAAAAAAAAAAAAACAACAAATGCACAGGGGTGGAATTAGGATATTTGTGACAATAATAATAATCTGCTAATACTATGCAAAGCACCAGATGAAGCTCATTGCTTTGTAAGCTGAATGTAGCATCATTAATAATGTAGCCTGGATTTGCCCCCCCCCCCCCATTTTACATTTAATTATTTTACAAAACAATCCATAGGTTATGAAGATGTGACTAAAAACTAATATGTCTAAATTTAAATCATTAATGTAATAAATATGTTTTTAAAGGATGCCGTATGTCAGGCACAGGACTAAGAATGAGGAACTCAAAAGTGACAGAAGAAACATTCTGTTTTTTTATATCTAAAAGTAGATTTATCAGAAGTCTAATATGAAGTTTTAAGTATATACACAGGACCTTCTAAAGCCCTGGCTTTGGTGATATGTTTTTATGGTCATATATTTAGTAGAATTTGCAAAAATTAATAAATTTAAAGATATTTGATTAAAATATGTGTTCCTTTGTACTCCAGCTTTTTTATCATGCACTTTTCCCCAAGAAGAGTGACATTGGAGCTGCAGGGGCATTTGGGAGATCCAGCTAAGACAAATAATGTTGAGGAGATAGATAGATGATAGATAGATAGATAGATATTGGATGGATGGAATGGATGGATGGATGGGTGGGTGGGTGGATGGGCGGACATACATACATATACACATCCACGCATACAGTTTGGATTTTAGTAGGAAAGAAATATGTGGCTCACAGCCACTTCTGTGTCCTTTTACACTAAGGACTGTCACCCAGGCTAAAAACAATATGTAGAAATCCTACCGCCCACTGTGCCAGGTCGCTAGGTTTCATGATCAGAAGCTGCATGTCCATAAACTGTTACACAAGTAAATATGCCCACTGGTCCTGGACATTGGAATGGATGTAGATGGAGGAGAAGAAACACTAGCTTAAAAATGGTGAGACCCAGAAGTCTTTCTACAGAAAAGTATGTGGAGGCAAGTTAGGCTATTAACTAGTAAAACTATAATTTTTTCTGAGTATGAGATGTTTGTAATATGTGTTAACTTTCAAATTTTCCCATACGTGTGATTTTTTTTCATTCTAAATATTCACATGTGTATTTAATTTTCTATTGGGGATTTTGAATTATTTTTATCAAAGTATCCTCCTCCCACAATTAATATATACTGAGTCTTCACAAAGCTGGGGTCCATTGCTGTTTACATGTTACAGTTAAGTGGAGAAGATCAGTCAGTGAACATACAGTAAAATACACAAATTATGGTTATAAAGCCTAAACAAGAGAATCTCAAGGAGTGCATAGAATTAAGAATTTAACTCTTACTTGGGAGGACAGAAAAGACTTCTCGGAGAACCTGGCTTTAAAGCTGAGGTGTGGCGAATAAGGATGAGTTGGCTGAGCAAAGGCGTATATGCCTGTGTGTGAAGGGTTGAGGAGAATGTGGTGGGGTGATGAAGGACGGGCTACCTTCAGACACACAGAGTTTTAACATAGGTGAGCGTGCAGTGCAAGATCCGATCTGCATGCCTCTTACAGTTATTCCAGAGGGACGTGAGTGAGGAAATGCCAAGACTTCAGACAGAGAGACGCCGACAGTGTGTTGTTTTGCTCTAAGGCATAGGTGGTGCTCCAGCAGCAGTTTCCCAGAAGCTGTTTTGGAATGCAGGGGTCCTTCTGGAAGGAAGGCTTCTCACTGTGGTGGATGGTGTCTTGGATTCCACTCTAAACACACACAAACTTGGGCCACTTACAGCTCTTTCTACACCCAGCCATTGCCAACCTCATCAACAGTGGTTACACTGAGTCAGAAGTCACAGGCTGATGTGTACATTTCCTACTGTTTTATTTGCTCTGATAGTTTTATAAGTCATCTCTATTCTTTAAGCCTCAGTTTCCTTACCTTTTACAGTGGGAACAAAAATTCCTACTTTATAGGCTTTATAGGGCACTTTGAGAACAAGATGATCTAATAAAATAATCTGGGATATAATTCTAGCACCATTTAATAAGCAATCTATTTCTTCAAAAAAATATCTGGAGTAGAAGTACCCAGAATAAAGTAGCCATTCAATAAGTTTCAAGAGAATATGCATTTACAATTTCTACCATTTTATAATGAGATACTATCTATAGTTCCTCCCTGATATTCTTGATGAGGTAATCTTTGAAGAATGGCTCTCAGAGGATTTTTCCGCTTAGATGTGGAATGTCTTTCACTTAATTCATTTAATAAAAATCTGAATAATGCTTGGAATTCCATTAAGAGAGTAATCTTAATGGGTCATTGAATGCTTATTTTACATCCCTTATGAGAATACTCCAATATTATTCGAAGATGTTCCTCCTCTTTTTAAAAATACTGGGACCATAACTTCTTCAAGATGCTGCTAAGTGCAGCATTGTCCTGGATGCAGTTTTGAGAAATTAACTGTATGTGAATGTTCTATGTCACCTGGTTTTCATATGCCTAAAGTGATTTCCCAGAATACCCAATTTTACTTTAATTTTAAAGGTACAGCAATAGTATGCAAACATTTCGTAGTATAGATTGTGGACATGGTTTGGGATACTATGGATCTCACTACCTTCTACTCCCATTGATAGTCTTTAAACATTACTGCCTCAGTGTTCACTTGCCTGGCACTAATGGCAAGTCTCCCCCTTCTTATTTTATTTTTTTAAATATTCCTTTAGTTTTCTGTGTCTTTTCATTTGTTTCTATTGTTCTGTTTGTGTTCCCTGTTGAACATATGTCTCTCTAATATTATAAGCTCTGAGAGTACAGGGATTGAATCTGACCTATTAAATGCTATATCCCCTTCACTTCTGGCAGTTGCTGGCATATAACAGGTATCAAATAAATATTTATCATCAATGAATGAATAAATAATTGTATGAACGAACATTTAATTAGGAATCAAGGTCACAACCTGAAGGAATAGTCACAGACTTTTTAGGATCCATTTAGAAATAGAAAGTTTTTCAAATTTTAAAACTGAGGAAATTTTTGGAGATGTTTCAGTAAAGGAAATTACAGAGAAATGAATATAGAAGCAATAGTACTTTTTTAAGGCTTGTGCTATTTTAAATGTACCATGTATAACCAGGTTTGGTCATAAAATTTTAGCATTTGGTTTAATAAATTGAAAGCAGGGTTTATATAGACACATAAACATTTGTAAATTTAATTTACTTTGAGATATTCTTCATTTGTGATACAAATTCAGCCCTAAACTGCTGACCTTTAAAAAAAAGCAACATTCTTATTTGTTACATGGTGAGATACAGGAGAAAATTTGAGATAAGAAAAAAATCATCCATGGTACGATAACAAAGATACGATTATTAGGGTGACTGGCCTGGTATTCTTTAGTGACTGACACATAAAGGACAATAGAAGCAAATTGACATTGAGTCTTTGTCAGGAGCCAGTCCCTGAGCTGGGCACTCTCCATGGGTTATCTCATTTAATTTCCATAACAATACTTTGGAGTTGATATTATTATTCTCATTTTCAAATGAAATACCAAAAGGGCAACTAACTTTTCAAAAGTATTCTTAGTTAAGAAAATAGGAGTGGAATTGTAACTAGGTTTTTTTTCATCCTAATGTCCATGCCAGTGGCCTCACCAGAGCAAAGAAAGCCCAGACAAAAAGGAAGCTCTTATTTTTAAATAAAAGCTTAGCAACAGCCATATCCTGGACTCTTTTTCCTCTTATTTAAAAGGAGAAGGAGGAGGAGTAGGAGGAGGAGAAAGAGGAGGAGAGGAAAGAGAGAGAAGAGGAGAGTGGGGAGAGGGAAGGGGAGGAGGTGAAAGGTCTTCAAAGGCAAAAGGTATCTTAATATCATCTCTATTCTTTCAGGACTGGACCAGTACTATTGTATAACTTGACCCTTGCATGTAAAATTCATCTTTCCAGTAGCTACTTTTTAAAAGCATAGAAAGAAATAGGTAAAATTAATTCTAATAACATTTTAACTCAAGAAATATATCCACAATATTATCATTTTAACGTACAAACAATCCAAGAATATTTTTAAAATACTTTTATTTATTATTTTTTAGAGAGAGGGGAAGGGAGGGAGAAAGAGAGAAAGAGATGCATCATGTGCGGTTGCCTCTCACAATGCCCCCTACTGGGAACCTGGCCCACAACCCAGACATGTGCCCTGACTGGGAATCAAACTGGTGACCCTGACACTCAATCCACTGAGACACACCAGCCAGGGCACAATACAACATTATTAGTGTACACTTTTTATAGTAAACTTTCAGAATCCGATGTGCATTTTATACTCTCAGTGTATCTGGTCTAGTTACATTTCAAGTGCTCAGTAGCCACAGGTGCTCTGGAAACTGCCTTCTTGAACAGGAGAAGTCTGGAGAGTTCTAGTTAAGACTAATGATAAACTGTCTCAGGGAGGGAAATCTTGGCCTTATTTATTAAAAGTACCAACATGCTTACTGTCATTTCTCCATACAGCTGACCTTCTTCCCCTTGACTCAGGGCTACACGGGGATCAGTAACATAGATGTCAGAGTCAGGTTTTCATAAAACTCAACATTACTATCTTAGCCATGAGTCCTTGATCAAGTTATTTAACATCTCAGCCCTGGGTGGCGTAGCTCAGTGGATTGAGCGCGGGCTGGGAACCAAAGTGTCCCAGGTTTGATTCCCAGCCCGGGTACATTCCTGGGTTGCAGGCCATAACCCCCAGCAACCGCACATTGATGTTTTTCTCTCTCTCTCTCCCTCTCTCTCTCTCCCTCTCCCTGCCTTCCCTCCCTAAAAAAAAAAATAAATAAAATAAATAAATAAATCTTTTTAAAAAAAAGTTATTTAACATCTCTGAGACTCAGTTTTCTAGTTTACAAATGAGGAGAATGAGGCCTAGTTCACAAGTTAGGTAAATCTCGTCACATGGCACTTGCTCATAAATAGAAGTGAATTTCATTTACATGTGTTTCACATTAATAGAGATTGAGTGGCACTATTCTCAACACAGAAATCCTATATAATTTAATCTTCCACATACGACCCTTCCAAACAGAACAATTTTTCTACTGTATATTTTATCATGAACACACTAATGCTCTACTGTTGTTACTCATTATTTTGCTTGTTTTACATGCATGTACTTCCTTATGTTTACCTATTACAATCCAAGATCTTAAAATGTTACCTCTTCTTCAATGCCTTTTCATATTTCTTTCAAATTTATGAATGTCTTACAATCACTTGTGAGTATGGCCCATGTTTACCTTCACAAAACAGTAACTATTGAGGACCAGAGTACTACTTAATATTCAACATAGTGCTTTAATACAAGTTATTTGGAAAACATGCTCTCAATACTAATTTGTTGAAATAAATTAAGCCATCAACAGTTACTGAATTTTGTTGAAATAAATTAAGCTGTAGATAATCACTGAATTTTGTTCATTCTAATTTTGTCTAACGGCTTTTTCATACATTATGCATTGAGGCCCTCTACACATTCTTTGTATCAATTTAAAGTACATCCATTTAGGAAGGACACTTCAATCCCTCTAATAATGGCTTGACCTACAGATCAGTTCAGGTTGTATGCATTGCCACCTCTACTTGTAGAGCAATATTTATTTGTAGACATACTTTAATATTTTATTCACTTTGTCTTTATTATTTTACATAAATGGGTAAAGCACTTAAAAATAAAATTGATGGGCTGGTAAGAAAAAGCATAGGTTTCATAAGCTCAATACAATTAAGGCAAGATGGAGACCCTTGCCTCAACTTTAGCCATTATCAGGCACTCATTGTCCTTAAGGCCAATTGACTGTGTGTCCAGTTATGTAGGAAAAAGATAAAATTAAAGTGCAAAATGCTAGAACTATACCATTATCAATGAGAATGAGCTGCCTTTAGGTATTTTATAATTAATTGGGTTTAGCAAATTGGGAATGGAACACATTAGAATCTGTTAAATTTTTTTGTTTGGTTTGTAAATGAACATTTATCATAATGTGACAGTTGGATTAGGATTAATAAAATATTACGATTGCCTAATATTTCATTCCTTTTTATAAGAAGAATAAAACAGCAATTGAATTGATCTAAACTTTCATTGTCAATATTTAAAGCTATAATAATATTTTGCATCCAATATTTTATTCCTCTCTAATATTATTATTCTAATTCTTTGTGTCAGCTTTGCCAACACCAAAAGGAATTTTTAGAGTATGAAATTGTTTAATAAACCATTTCTTCTCTTTCTAGATGTAGCTCTTTTTGGATAGAAAATAAGTAAAATCCAAAAGCTCTTAATTTAAGAGGATTATAGACTAACTCAAATCTCATTTGAATTTTATTTGTTACATGATTATTGTCAATGAGTTCAGTATCTATGTATTTCTGCAACATCTTTTTTTTAAATTAATCTGCATGTCTTGATAAAGAATCCTAGACTGTTTTTGGAAAAGGAATTGGATTTCCTTCCTAAATTCTGCCATTCGAAAGCATATGTTATCTAAATAAGTAGGATGCTAGGCAGATGTTTGATGGTAGAATCATGCTTTACATACTTTAATGTGAATAATTACCTAGGAATCTTTTAGAAAACAAATTCCAATTTACCAGTTCTGGGTTGATGCCTGAGATTCTGCATTTCTAAAAGTTCTCAAGTGCTGTTGCTGCTGATAGTGATGATCCAGACCATACTTTAAGAGCAACTGAGTAGAGTGTCAAATATCAGTCAGAAATTTGGTTTCAATAATGCATCTACCGTCACTATCTATAGACACTAGGGTAAGTCACACCTACCCACTTCCTTTATTTCTGTTGCTATTACCCTAGTCCAAACCACCATCCTTTTTCAACTTGCACAGCCTCTTGTTTTCTCCAAATCTGAACTTGTATCTCCAGTTCGCTCTCCAGACCACAATAGAAGTAATCCTTTATACAAACACTAATGTTATCCTATCACCACTGCCTGAACCTCCTTTAACTGCTTTCACTGACTCTTCTCAAAAAGATAAATTTCCACATTATGAACATAACTGGTAAAGCACCCAAGAAGCCCCTTCCTAACTTTCTCATTTCATCTCCCTCTCCATTCTCATTTTTCATGAGGCTCCACCTACATATACTTTTCCTTTGTTCACTAACTGTGAACCCAAGGCCTGCAGAAATGTATGACCTAGAAACTGGTTGGCAATGCAACTTCTCTCAGATGCCATCCCTGAAATTCTCTTTCCCTGGACAGGGATGCTACCATAAAAGCAGAGGCTATCGATTCTGTTTCTTTCTGATTCTCCAGCACTCAAAATACTGCCTGGTACCTGAATAGGCTCCCAATAAAAAATTTGAACAATAAAAGAATAAATAAGTATAACATCTATCTCATTTAAATATTTATTTATTTGTAAAATAGGCAAAATAATACCTCTCTATTAGGTTACTTTCAGTTTCATTAGCATATATGAAGTGGAAAACAAAATGCCCACTTTAAAGATACTCAATTCTTAAAGCACTTTTACATCATTCTCTCTCATCATACCTAGATTATGTGCTTTCGCTAAAATGGACAATTACTATTTAAAACTTTGTTCACTAATTCACTCACTCACTTATATAATATTGGGTGTTTGCCAACACTACTGCTTCTACTTGGAATATTCTTCCCTTGATCTGGACTTCTAGCTGGAACATTTAAGTTCTTAAAGCCTCTGTGTGCCTTAAACTTTCCTCTTTCAAACATTTGTAATGTTAAGAATAAGTGCCTTTCCTTATATCAAAAATCACACAGGTTTCTTGTAGAAAATATTAAAAACTATACTGGTAATGAAATGAAAACCCTTATTCGTTCCTACTGTAATCACGAGTTTTCCTGGTTGCATAACCTCTCAAGCTGTTCTTTACCCTTTAAATTGCAACATTTTCTGTAGTTAAATTTTCTAGCTGTTTCAAGTTATGTAGGTAAGAATTTTGGGTTATATTAATCAGTCAACATTGTGTCTCATTAACACAAATTCTCCTAACACATTATAAAAGTGTATATTAAATTAAATTCATTTGCAAGTATTTCTTTTAAAGTAATAAAACAGCACAAGTTATGTGGATGTAGAATTGTGTTACAGTTGGGTGGCACAGTAAGGACTGAGTTCTGTAAGAACATTTGATCTGCACTAGATTTCCTGTGTATCCTGTGAGCCACTTTCAGCGCCGCTCCCCAGGGAGCAAGTAAATGCACAAAGCTACTTCCTCTTGCTATTGTAGAACCAATTAAATTAATTTGTTGGAAATAACATTGTCTACCACTCTGCACTGAGCAAGATTAGATTCTCTCTGAATCTTCCTGGGTTTCACTCTATAATGTGAATAGCACTTTGAATTTTAGTGGCAAGAGTTGCAGTTTTCCTCTGATTACATAAAAAAAAATGGATAGTGAGTACTCCCCAAGAAACAGAGCTTTCTCAGGAAACTGCATTTACTTTAGGAGGCTGCTGTATATATTACCCGACAGTTTACTATTATTTAGAATAGGAGGGAATTGAAAATATATAGAGATTCTTTTGCATTATTTCTCTAGCTCAAACTTTAGAAAAACTTTCCAATGTACACCAGGGAGAAGGATTTGACAAAAATTGTAGTTGGATGGTAGAATCTAACTGAGCTCTGTGTGTGTGTGTGTGTGTGTGTGTGTATGTTTGTGTGGCATAATGCCAACCAAATTCATCTGTACATTAAATGGACATTTATGAGCACCAATCCAAAAGGATTTTGTGGAGGATCATAAGATATGGAGGATCATATGATACACACATGTGTAGATAGATAAAAATCTAAAAGTATTTATTTATAAGAATAAAAATATATAAATTAATTAAATATATATTTGAAGATATAAATTTCAAATATACATATATATATTTAAAGAAATAAGACAAGTAATTTGGATGTAAAATTGCAACTTCTGGGTTTAGTATGTGTATATGGAGGAGGAGTAAAAAATAAAGGATAAAGCATTTGGGGATTGAATAATTCTGAAACCATCATACTTATTTTGAGGTGAAGCTATGGTATTATGAGGCTGAAAGTAACAATGACCATATATGTAAGGGCCTTCTAAAACATGGAGAATTTTGACATTTTTCTTTTTTGTTTGTTTTGTTTTTGTATCATTTTTTTCCCCACTTTTTTTTATTTTAATCATTGTTCAAGTACAGTTTTCTCCCTTTTACTCCCAATCCAGCCCACCCACCCAACCCTTCCCTCTTCCCTCCATTACCCCTTACCCCACCAACCACCCACCCACCCCCACCCCTACCACCCCCTCCCCCTAGTTTTTGTCCATGTGTCCTTTAAATTTGTTCCTGTAAACCCTTCCCATTGTCCCTTAAATTCCCTCTTATTTCCCCTGTGGTTACTGTCAGCCTGTCCTCTATTTCAGTGTCTTTGGTTATATTTTGCTTGTTTCTTTGTTTTGTTGTTTAGGTTCCTGTTAAAGTTTAGGACATTTTTCTATAGGCCACAGGGAAACATTTGGAATTTGTCACCCAGGATACTGTCATTGAATAGTTTGGACATATTAAAGTAGCACTTTTTACAGTAGAATACGGTCCTTTAAAGTTCATAGATTTTGCATGCTTGTGTTTCCATTCTGTTTGTTTTCTCTAATTGGCAAAAGTAGTGTTTCTACATCCAAAGAGATGGTGTCTTGCATTATTGTGGAAGATCTGTGGGAATGAGAAATAAGAGGACTGAATTTGAACACTGACCTTGCCATTAAGTAGCTGTGTGGTTTGAATTTCATCTTTCCTTCTCAGGGTTTCACTCTCCCATCTGCAAAGCAGGAGGGGGAGACCTGTTGGAATAAATAACATTAAAGTACCTTAGAATGTTCACCTTCTATGATTCCTTGTGACTTCCACTGACAACTCTTGCCTTTTGTATTTTAGAAGATAATCCAATCTCATACTAACCCCAGGTGATATAAACCCAAACTGTGGTTTGAAAATATTTGAAAAAAATATATATATATATTAGAAAACAAGTCAAGAAGAAAAAAATATGGGTTGCTACAATAAGCTAAGTGAGTTGGGAATTTGGAGAGTTTTGAAGATTGCTACCCTATCATTGTTGTTTTTAAATCTTGTAGTATTATTTGAAATTAAACACATCAATGCCCATTTAGCATTTATAATAGTGATTGGCACATAGTAAGATCCCAATGAAAAGGTCTTCCTGCTAGAGTTGTGAATAAGATACAAATAAGCTAAATAGAGCATAGAAACCACATAACACAGCATGTTCTCAAAATGCTCATTTCTGTTCACCTGATGGGCCCTTCTGCACCTGTGACATCCATGTTACCATTGGCTGTGCTTTCTGGATGTTCTCCTATAGGGCCTGATCCCTTTTACACCACAGTGGCTGAGCTTCAGTGATGAACAGATGAATCAGTCTTAAGATTGCAGATCATGTAAAGTGTCGGGGTGGGGAGCTCTATAGAAGAAGAGAAAATACCAAACTATATTTGATAGCTTCAGTATTTTTGACAAACCTCTTTCTGATTCATGAATGAGAGAGGCAGAAAGATAGACATCAAGATCCTGAGGTGGAGGTGCTTCTTTTACTGCTTGTTCACAGTGCTCTGGGTCAGTGCAGAAGTAGGTTTTATTAAAATGGCCAGAACCCTTGTTAGACATGAATGAGACCCAACACAAAATAAATTTTTAAAAAGGAACCCCTCACAGAGGAAAAAAATTATTTTAAAAGTAGGAAAAATACATTTCAAATTTGGATGATGAAATTTTGCTTATTCTTAACTAATATAGATTGTCATTTAAGAACTTTGGAAAGAATCTGACCTAAATTGTGCTTATTGCCAGCTTTATAAAACCCTTGATTAATTAGATGCAGACTGTTAGCTTTGCCTACACTAAGGCTAGAATATGAATCCTGATCTCCTTCCACTCACTACCTGCACAATCCAAGAGAACTGATTAATACTCCTGAGCCCTACCTTTCTCATTTTAACATGAAAATGCAAAACCCTACTAGCAGAGTCAGGGTGAGGGTTAAATGAGATACAACTATGACCTTGCTAACAAAGTACCTGTTATTTAGGCAGTAATAAATTAATCCCAGTTGTCCTAACGTCAGAACATCTATTTGTTAGAGCCAGTGGTGTTGAAACTGCAGCTTCGGGACTGTGTGCAGCCCAGGATGGCTATGGATGAGGCCCAACACATAATCACAAATTTATTTAAAACATTAGGAAATGTTTTTGTTTGCATTAGTGTTTATATATTTAATATGTGGCCCCAAGACAACTCCTCTTCCAGTGTTGCCCAGAGATGCCAATAAGTTAGCCCTGTGGCTTAGATCAACAATTTTCAACTTTTTTTTATCTCATGGCACACATAAACTAATTACTAAAATTCCACAGCACACCCAAAGGTATATTTTTTGCCTATTTAAAAAAAGTAGGTATAATTTTGATTTAATCACACTGAACAGCTATTATTGTATTGGCTGTTGTCATTTTTTTATTTGGCAATCTAAGGGAAAAGAGGTCAGTGCTCCTGACTAAACAGCCAGGTATTGCACATCTTAACAATTCTTGCAACACACCGGTTGAAATCACTGCCCTAGACAATTCCACATCAGTTCCCAGTTTTTCCATGTCCAAAATGAGCTTTGGAGTGAGATTATTTCTTAAATTTATTATAACTCTTGAATTCTACTCTTTATGTTTTCCTGTGACCCTAAGCCCTATGAACATTTGCATGCTAAATTAAACTATCAGTGTTCTTATTTTAAAAAAATAGTAGACATATGAAAAATCAATACTATAATAAACACATGAGCAAAATGCTAACACTAAGTGTCGTGCCCAGCACATAGTATTTGCTCACGTAAGTATGACAAAGCAAACTGAACTCCTAAGCCAAACATAAGGGAATAAGTCATTTTCTCCAGGGAAAGGCAGGGTTACTAAAAAGAAGTAATATCTGAGATGGACTTTGAAAAAGGAGTCTGATAAGTTCAATCTTGCTGAAATTTGTGCCTGCTTATACTATTTGAGTAACTCTGTGGAAACCTGGTTGAGGCTGCTATGGTTCAAGCCTCATTTTTTTCCCATTGCTTACAAGAAGAGCTGAAGACAGCAGAGGAAATGATAACATGCCCAATCTGGGACTGTAGGCAAGGATAAGATGACAGAAAACTTTGCATGCTGTGTTAAATATTGAGAAGTGATCAATTTACTACACACCTAGCCTATTGCTTTTGTTATTAATTCTTTGTTCTAAGTTTGAATATGTCATGAAACATTCAAGCCATGCTCAGCTCCAACTAAAGATGTTTAGATTAAAAAACAAATAATAGATTAGAAGATTCCTATTGTAAACCTATGGTCTCTAGAGTGGGCAGTCTTCATTAGAATTTCAGAGAAAGAAGGTCAGAGTCACATCATAAAGCCCTGAAAGACCACAACTCCCCGCTGTCTTCTGAGAGACAATATACCAACAATATATATACATGCAGCCTTTCTGTGTTTAACTGAAACCCCCTGGGACCCCCTTCTGTAAACCTAAAATTTCTAAGCATTTTATGCCAACAACTAATTCAGAGCTTGATGAAGATCATCTAAGTATAATTTGTAGGAAATATAACCAAATCTGTCAGAGAGATACCCAAATAAAAGAACACTGAGTCAAAACAGCCTGATATCTAAAATCAAAAGTTTAACCATGGATGCCTGCAACCTGAAACAGGAAACTGCCAAACAAAAACCATTGTGAACTTTAGCACAGAATCTTGGGTTAATAACTTAGCTCTGCAACTTTACTTTGTGAACTTGGGGGAAGTCATATAGCCTAACTCAGCCATAATACAGGGATTTATTGCTATTTGGTTCATCTCCTTCACAGTTTTGTTTTAGTGAGGATTAGAGACATATTTTAATGCCCCTTATATACTCCAAAATGCTCTTTAAATGCATTCTTTAATTTTTAGCTCCATGTCATCTGTTGCATAGGAAATATGATTTGGTACAAAAAATTTAATATACAAGTTTTCTTTTTCAGAACACCTTTGTTGTGAGAAGTGAAGGACAGTATGTTGAGCTAGACAGCTTTGCTATGTACAAGTATGAGTTCTTTGAATCACATATGATTTTTATCTGATGTGAGTTTATAGTGCACTGGGATTTTCAAGTATGGCCCTTTTGTTTACATTTCATAAGTAATATATTGCCCTGGCATTGAGGAATTGCCATGACCCCAATAGTTCTGATTAAATATCCTTGTCAAATCAACTACAAAAGAATCCAAACTTATTTTCTCATTCCCTACTCAAGCAAAAGGGGAAAAATTACCCATTTAAGATTGTAATAATACTATATTCCCCCCAACTCACAGATGAATAGATCTGTAATGAAGTGCAATTTTCCTGAGAAAATAAACTCTGACAAATGGAAAATTGAGGTTACAGTGTGTGCATTGCAAAGTAATAGTCACTTAAGTATTGAATACTGCCAAAGGACGATTTGAAAAGATGAAGGACATTCAAACAAGAAACAAGAAATCTGACAAAGGTGTAAGGGGGTCCATTGGAAGCTTTATTGAAGGGTGATTGCAAGTGTAACAGTGAAATAAGGATTCAGTTCTGCAAGATGGAAGGGGTCGAAAGGGCAAAACATTTTGGTTCATGTTTAGACATGAGTTATATATAGACCATGGTCCAATGGGTGAACTCACGGGAGTAAAAACAAAAACAAAAACAATGAATTGATGAAAATAAATAAAGCAGTTTCAAAAATTAACAACCCAGCACAGGAAACTCAAGATCAAAACAAACTCAGGCTCCAACTTTACATATTTAGGATATTCTAATGCTTTGAAAACACTTTATTTTCAGATCATTTATTCATGCAACCATAATTTATTAAATACTTATCATATGCTGGGCAGAGTAACTCTTTAGGGACCACAGGGAGGAAATGAACGTGTCTTCTTTGTTCATGAAACTTCAAACCGATGGTTTTCTCCTGACTCCATGAAATACACCATACTTTGTTACTGAGATCACTAGTAGGTTGATCTACAACACACTACCATTTTTGTAGGTCAAAACATTCAAGTATTGGCAATTTTAAAGGGCTCAGCCTATTATTATCCTATAACCTTTGTTAGAATGGAAGAAGCATTTTAAGTACATGTTCTTTGCCTTAAGAATAATTTTTTAACTCGTAGACATGGACAAAAGTATGATGATTACCAGAGGGAAAGGGGTGTGGTAGGAGGTAAGGAGGGTAAAAGGGGCATAGATGGTGAAGGAAGGAAATTTGACTGTGGGTGGTGAGCACACAATGCAGTGTGCAGATGATGTGTTATAGAGTTGTATACTTGCAACCTGTATGGTTTTATTAACCAATGTCAATGTCACCTCAATACAGTTAATAAAAATGGCTTTAAAAGAATAATTTTATTCACCATAACCAGCATTTACTTCTCCATTAATTTAAATGTGAATCTCTGCCCTTTGTTGCTACCCAAATTCACTTAAAATCTTTAAATCTGTTTTGTGTCACATAGGATGCAACTGTGTTCATCCTCACGAAGGGATCAATATGGTATGGCACAGACTTATCTATAATATCTCCCTTTCTGAAGCAAGGGAGATATAGATAAGGGAGATATCTCCCTTATCTATATTCCTTTAGGCAGTTAGGAGGAAAGCCAAAGATTTCTCCTGCATCTTTTGTTTCTTAAAGATAACCAGCTTAAAATAATAAATATGTAAGCTATGCATCATGGTGGCAAACGTTTGGTACAATCCCTTCACTCTAACAAAGTGGTGTGGTCCCAGAACCATCAGCATCAGCACTGCTTGTGTATTCTTGTGAAATGCAAACGTGAAGCCCCATCCTAACCTCCAAATAACAAGGGGAGAGGGGACAATCCTTTTATTTAGTCCTGCAGGTGAGCCTCCTGCAGCACTTCAGTCTGAGAACCACTGATCTAAAGCAGTAGTTCTCAGTCTGGAGGGCCTAACAGAGTGAACTGGAGACAATATCTACAAGTATTGATGCCTTGGGTTCCGGCCCTAGGGATCCTGATCTTACTGGCAGGGGTACAGAATGGGTATTTTTTACAAAGTTTCCAGGTGTTACAAATGAACGCTAAGGCAGAAAAGCACTGGTCTACTAAAATTAATATTTTAACATAGTTTCCTATGCTTGGTACCTGTGAAGCCAGATACTACCTTCTTATTTGGGAGTTGGGGTTTGGGCTGTATAGACATGGCCAGAGATTTTAGAAACACTTGATTAACTGATAAGTTTATCTGTCATCTTCACTTATGCTGAACACTTGTTGTATGTCTGCTGGTGATACAGAGTAGTAATAGTTATCACCAGCACATTCAGCTATGGAAACCCCCAAATAAGGTAAATTATCTATCATCTATCTGTCTATCACCCTGTCTATCACCTATCAATCTATCTCTAGCTTAGATTTATGGAACAGTAGTGTCCAAATTACTTAGTGGAAGAGGGGATGGGAGGAGTTAGAGGAAAGGTCATATGAAAAAATGTCATGCTAAGACTACAAGTCCAAGCGAATCAAGTCTATATATCACCTACCAAAGTGGAACTTATTTTCTCAGTTCTTAGGAGCCTTGCCAGGTGGCCTCACACATACTTCCCTTCCTCTGTGAAGGCCTGGAGTGTTGTTTCACTCCTCTCTTTATCTCCAATTTCCTATCATTCCAATTTCTTGACTCCTCTCTGACCTGCCCTTTTATATCTTGGAAATTCCTCCATTTGCCAGCATAGACTGTGGTTATATGACACAATTATTTTGTACTTTGTTTGAACTGCTTAGAAAGGAAGAGAGAACCTTTGACTCTAAGGTAGGCAGATGTACAAAAGGGCCCAGTAGGTGCCCGAATTCTGAATTAAGTGAGGTAGGATTAAACAGCTGAGCACTGCCCAGTAGTTCTGGGTCGTGTGGAAGCTGAAATCTTTCCTAGCTCTGAGAAATGAATGGCACAGGAAAGGATGGGGAGGAAAAGGGTATGTGTAAGAATTTTTTTTCTCTAATATAATGAGGAAAAATCTTGGAGTTAGCGGGGGAAGGGGAGTTTTTTTTTTTTTTTCCTTAGCAAAAAGGCATCATTAGATTAGGCAGACCCCAGTGGCAATTAATTGGGTTTGTCTCCTGTTCTGAATTTTGTTCTTCCACACAGAAGATTAATAGATAACCAGTGGAAAGGTCAAACACCTACAAATAATCAGGCTTATCTGTGCATAATAATTATACTATTCCTGCAAACAAAAACTTTTACATATTATTTTGGTAGAAAATGTCTCTCTCTTTAGAGTAATTTATCCTACTGCCATATTTGTGGTGTATTAGTGTTATGTCAGTTTACTCTCCTCCAATGTCTAAGTTGTTATCTTTTTTCCTTAAAATGCATAGGTTAAGGGTCAGTGTCTTTGGATCAAACAGAATTAGGGTCTGGAGGAAGCCTGTACTAAAGAAAAGTTAGATTCTGCAGGAGAGAAGAGAAGGAAGACTATAGCTTAAGTTAGAGTTCTGGAAATGTGAAACACTTAGTATGGAATCATCACTTAACCAGGGTTTCTTAATGAACTATCAGTAAATTAAGTCAGAAGTCTAGATTCCTGAACATTCTTTAGTTCAGTCTTGACTATGTCACTGGCTTGGTTTGAGATTGGGGTAAGGGTAGCAGGGGAGGACAAATCAATATTCATGAAATGTAATTTTTGAGGCCAGCATCTAATAAATGTACTCTTCTATCAAAATAGGGTGAAGAAAATAGTCATGTCTTTCTCCAACGTTACATGTATGTTTCTCTCAAGTCTAGTATGTTTAATGTGGATAAACAACCTTTTCTTTTGCTTTCTTAGACCTTTTCCTTTAACCTCAGGAAAGCTTTTGCTTAGGGAACTCTTTCTCATCTAGATGGGGTTGATAGAACAGACAGAGGAGAAGAGAATCTTTAATTGTTCTTCCTTTACCCTTTCAAAAGCATAAGTGTCCCAGCTTGCAAAAATTAAGCAGTCAAGAATATTTGATTGCTCATGTTGAAATGTCAGGACTTACATAAACCTATCCCAAAGTAACTGTACATTTTTGCCCTAGACAAATTCGTAGAATTTTCATTACTGAAAAATGAAATTCTTTTTAGTAAAGCTACATCCTCTAACTACCACCTAACTCCAACTAGTTTTCTTTGGAGATGCCAAATTCTGAAGAATGGAAAAGTATCAAGGGTCAGAATAAATGTTTAGAGGAACATTACAGAAATGTCCTGGGAGGGGGAATATTTTAAGCATAGATGCCTTATGTAGAACCAGTTACTATTGAATCAAGAGAATTTTCAATAGTAGGCAAGTTTGCTTTGCAGACTTCTGTAGATGGAGCAAATGAAATGCTCTGGCACTGGGAAGGGAACGTTGAGCTCTCAGTTCCCTTGGTGCTGCATTGTTTTTTCTTATCCTCATTAAACACATTATTAGTAGACAGGTTTTATACTTATATTTGCCAAGGATGACAAATTGGTATTTATATATGCAAGAGAATTGACAGGCACATATAATTAGGGAGTCTTCATATCTACCATTGTTAACATTTATGTAAGGTTCCCCGAGTCCCCATGTTTTAAGCAAGTATTCTCCAGAATTTGTTTGAATTCATTTACAATAATAGCTAATAGTAGTGGCAGTGAAATGCTAGACCCTGCATTTTTTAAATATTATTTCTAATGCTTCCAACCATCCTAAAGTGTAAGTGTTATAAATCTCCATGTTCAGATGAGGAAGTGGAGTTTGAGAAGTGACTTGACCAATGACAAAGATGTGCCCAGTGGCAAAGGAAGTGAAGATTTAAACTTGGACCTGTGTAATGACAAATTCCTACTTTTATATTTGCATCATAATTCCACTCAAGCATCAGCAAGACCATCTTTCAGGGAGAAGCTGAACTTCATTGAGTTCCAACACACATTGCCACTTGTTGGCCTGTGGATGTTAGGTTGCGTACTCCATTACAGCGGGCCATGTGTGTTCTGCCCTTCATTACATACCCTGTATTCAGCAGTATGCCTGGAGCCAAGTGACTACACAATAAACATTTTTTGGAATGAGTGAATAAATAAAATAATAAATTGGCCTGGTATAGCTGTCAATGGAGAAGGTTCAGAATTCAGCCTGGGCTGGATTCCCAATTCTGTTCCACAGCTTCTTAGCTGAATGAACTTGGAAAAACACTCAACTCTACTAAATCTCAGTTGTCTCATCTGCATAAAAGGAATGGTTTAGAAGATCAATTGACAGATGAACATAAAAGCATTTAATAAATTCAGTGTAAATATTAATTGCCATTGCTCTTGATGTAATTTTCAAAGTACTGAAAAATGATTTCGTATCGAGATTTGAGAGTAAACCTTTCCATCTGCTTTTTGGTGCTTAATATAATTTTTAGATATTTTGATTTTTTATTTTGTCCCACTTTAAAAATTATTTTATGTCAAAACCTTATCTATACATATATGAAATTATCATTAAAACTGAAGCACAATTCCCATGAAACAATACTTAAATCTCTATGATGTATGTCAGGGTTCTCTCTGTTCTTTCCTGTTTTGTTCTATTCAAATAAAATATTTTTATGACACTAAACTGATTTTAAGATTAATCTTATATTTGAAACCCACTTTTTGAAAACTACTTTCTTAGGGGAAAGCATCACTCTGACAAATTCCTTCATGCTATATTATTGTAAACAACTTTGAGTAAAAGGACAGTGTTAGGGCCTGAAGGGCAAGCAGAAGTGTATGTGTTTCCCACATGCTTGTGGTCGGGGCCTGAAAATGATGTAGCAGTTAAAACTAAGTAGAACTAAGTTAGAACTAAGAACTAAGTATCTGTCTGCCTGCCTATCTATCTATGTATCTATGTATCTTATCTATCTATCTATCTATCTATCCTGTCTATCTATCTATCTATCTATCATCTATCATCTTAGTCTGCTCAGGCTGCTGTAACAGAATACCATAGATTGGGTAACTTCAATAATATACATTTATTTCTCACAATTCTGGTGACTGGGAAGTCTAAGACCAAGGTCCCAGAAAATTCACTGTCTGCTGGGAGTTCACTTTCTGGTCATCATAGACAGCTATTTTCTCAGTGTGTCCTCGTATGATAGAAGGGTCAAGAGAGCTCCCTAGGGACTCTTTCACAAGGATACCCCTTTATAATCCCAAGTCCCTATTACCTCTCAGCTGTCCCACTTTCAAATACCATCATCACATTGCAGGTTAGGATCCCAGCATATGAATTTGGGAAGGATATCTATCCATCTATCCTTCGGTCTCTTCATCCACTTCAGTTTTATCTAAATCTATGTACCTACCTACCTACTACCTACTCTATAATAAATGAGTTGTAACATTAATGTATGTTTTTTAAGATCCATCTTAGAACAGTTTCCATGAATTCTCTGTAGTCATGACATAGAGACTTCTGAAGATCTTATGTGCTGATACATATATGCCAACAGTGGCAGACACTAAGTGAATGATAAAAATCTATGATTTTTTTGCACTTTTAAATAATTGAGTTTGTAATTTTCTACAATCTGTTATACTAACATATATAATCTATTTTAAACTATATAGGAATACATTAAGATCTTTATAAGAATTTTATATGTTCTTGATTATTTAACTTTTAAATAACTTTTTAAATACAGAGGATTTATTTCTTAATCAAGCATACCATAATGTCAAGATATGTGAAAATAGCTGAATTATGTGTAAGAATTCTAAACCTTAGAAGAGACACATTATAGGAAAGTAGCATAATGGATTAAACCAGCCTTCTACTGATGAATATTTAAGCTTTCAACCTTTTTCTATTAGTAGACTTACTGGAATTAATAAGCTGGAATTTATCAGCTGTTTCATTCGCTTGTAAGTAATTTGTTTTCCTCTTTTGTTAACATTGCCAAATAGTTCTCTGTAGAGATTGTGTGAACTTCACTTTAACCAGGAATATAAATGCCTGATTCTCTATATAATTATGAATTATCAAATGTTCTATTTTGGTAATTGGATAGATTAAAATTGGCATGTCAGTATAATTTAATTTATTTTCTATTTTTGAAGAGCCTGATGATCTTTTCATATGTTTAAGAATTGTTTTGCATTTTTATATGTATGTGAACTCTCCTTTTCTTTTATACTTTATGGCTTTGGTAGTTCTTTCTTATTTCTTTATTGAAGATATTAAGACCTTATTGAAGCCAACTTTCTATTCCCTTTCTGTGATGAGTTGAGTATTTTTTCTATTTGTTCACTTATTTGCTTATAGTGATTTTGATATGCTATTATGTTGTTGAATTGTTTCAATAGCTTCTGAATCTTACATTAGTCTTATAAGGTGCCTTCTCCATCCATAATTATTTTTTACACATCCCAACTTTTCTATCAATACTTTTAGGGTTTTTAATTCTCAAAAAATGTTTACATGTTTTTATTTTTGAGGGAGTAGGGGAATTTGATCTGGCACTCTGATGAGTTCTAGATCTAACAATATCCCCTCTCCAGTGTATCAAGTAGTTTGCAAATATTTTTACTAAATACCTCATCTTTTCTTCACTCACTTGAATGCTATCTGTATCATACACTAGACTGATATACATATTTGAGTTTATTTCTCAACTCTGTAGTCTGAGTCATTGAACTTATATTTATTTGCCAGTATTACGCTGCTTTATTTACTGAAGCTATAGAATATGTCTCAATATTTGACAGCATTATACAACTAAACACCAATATTCTTTTTTAGTTTTCTGAGTCATTCTTGTTTCTTCATTCATATAAAATTTATAATTGGCTTGTTTACTTTCCACCATAGAGTTGGGTTTGTATGGTATCTGTCTGACATTGAATTGATGGAGAACTTAGGGAGAGCAGGCATCGAGATAATAATAAATTTTCCTGTTCAAACTCTCTGTACCCCTGTTTATCTCTCTAATCATCTTTGGATACCGAAGTTACATTTAAAATTTATCTTTCTATAGATCTTGACACTTCTCATTAGATGTATTTTTAAGCATTTTATCTATTTTATTGCTGTTCTGGAGTTTCTTATTTTATTATGTCCTTTAATTGAATGTTATTCATTACACATGAAAGCTATTATTTTATGTATAGAAATTATGCCTAGAACCTTACAAAAATATTTTATTATTGGTAATAGTTTTTCCAGATTGTCCTCTGAGTTACCAAGTATATAATGATATCTATTATTAGCTTCTTCCAAACTTTATACTATAGATCTTTTCCAGTTTTCTAATTTGTTGGCTATTTCCAAAAATACTAACTAGTAATTATGATCATGGCTATCATTGTTTGTCTTTTAGGATTATTTATCTAATTTTTAAGCATAATGTTCTTTGAATATGAGATACATATGAGGTCTGTCCAGAAAATTTCCAGCCATTGTTAGTATAACAAGAACAGTTTGTACAACATTGATGTAACCCTGCACCCAGGAGAGTGGACTGGAATGTGCATGTGTGAACAATGATGATTTCACTGTACTAATCAGTGGAGGCAGTAGGCATTGTTGAGTGAGCATGTGTGCTATGTGGCTATCACATTCAAAATGACCAAGGAGGACAATGAATCTACATAAAATTTTGTGTTAAGCTTGAACATTCTTCCATGGAAACTATTTGGATGATTCAGAAGGGTTTAGGGGACACTGCAATAAGTGCAGTACAAATAAAAGTGTGGCATAAACACTTCAAAGATGGTTGAGAATCTGTTGAAAGTGATCCACATTCTGGAAGGCCTGCAACAAGCAGAACACTTGAGAATGTTGAACGTGTAGTCTGCAATCAACAAAGATCGGAGAACTGTGTGAGGTCCCAAGGTGCCTACTTTGAAGGAAACTGCAGCATCATTGTCCTGTGTACAATGTTTCTTGTATCTTGTATCTTCTCCAAAAAAAGTCTGTATTTTTCATACTACATCGCTGGATACTTACTGGGCAGACCTTGTATATTTGAATACAAATTTGAATTATACCAAGAATTCTCTTTTATATGATCTGAGTTAATGTCTTTAAAGCAACTAGCCCAGTGCCTGGCACATTGTAAGTACTTGATTATATCATTCTATTTTCCACTAAATTCCTTATAAAGTTGTAGAAATTATGATTCACAGTTATTAAAAGGACTTGCCCAGATCACACATTTAGATTTTGGTAGCACCAGGTTACCAACTTAGATTTTGTCACTCTGAGACCAAAGGTAGTAGATATTTCCCACTAGTAGATATTTATAAGTTGGCAGCTATGTATATGGTTAGAGAAATTCATAAATCTCTAATTGGAGTGTAAGCATTTCCTAGATTAATGAATATGGGCAACAAATCTATTAGTGTTAGCTATTCCTCTAACTTTATCACAAATAGAAATAAAACTAATTTTATATCAAACTGAAGATGTTGCACATATCTTGAGGTATTATTTATGCTCACCACTATTTTGAAATTGCACTAGCTATTAGACCTGCTGCTTGAGCATATTATTTAAGACATTAACAAATATTTATGATTTATTTCTATATAATCAGTTGTTTTAAATCCTATGTATTTATCTTATGCACATAAAGTATTATTATGAGAAAGGAGTCCATTGGTTTTACCAGACAGTCAAAGAGATTAATGCTACAAAACAGAGAAGAATCCCTGCTAAACTATTCTGTGATTGTATGACCCTCTTATTCTATTCTGTATTTTAAACTACATTTCCACACTGTACATATTATTGTGAAATAAATGTTCCCAACATCTCATTTTAGGAAATTTGAGACATCCATACCTGATAGTAGCTGGCACTAAATTCAGTGAATTCTTCAGCTGGCAGAATAACCGGATGGATTTTAATTGCCCAGTGAAGGGATAATTTTCCCCAAGAAATTCTACGCATGCCAATGCAGCCCCGGGAGCTAGTTGCAAGGCCTCCTCCTTTGCCAACCTTTTCAGCCTGCTGCAAAAGATGCTTTTCAAAGGGATCCTGTGACAGCATCAAGAGAAATTTAGTAAATGTCTTTGCTGGATTGGGGTAGAAGTGAAATAAATAGCCAGGGCTCTAGGGAAAAGCTAGGGACAATTCTCCCCACTGCTCAGTGAGCTTATCTGTGCACACAGAGCCCTTCTGCAGAATGCACCATGCTAAATCTAATCTGATGCCTCCCTCTGGGGAGATCAGAGAGAATGGGGAGAAGATCAGAGTATTGATGGGGTGGGATAAATTCCATCTTATTTAGAATGCCAACATTTTCCTTTAACATAGTCCTGGCATGTTTTACGTTTCTTGCATTTGGAGTAATTTTGTGTGTCCTGATTTTCAGAATCTTTAAATTTTAGGATATCTAAAGAGTACTGATACATAGGAAATGTTTATAAAAGTGCAATTGCATTATGATCAAACAGGAAGAAACCAAGAGCGGTCATCATTTCCATCATCAAAAGCTGGTTAATTTGTATCTTGAATAGAACAAGCATTTCTTAGGGCCTATTGAGGAATTTATAGAATTTATATTTATTAAGGTGTTTAGATCCCTTGGATTACTTCATTTTTATTACCACTCATTTTTTTTTTAGTTTGCATATGAAGAAATTGAGTCTCAGAGTGATTAAACAACTTAATCAAGGTCACTGTTATTAAGAAGCAGAGCTATGTCTTCAACTTCAGTTTTTTCTTAAACTCTCATCTTTTTGTTATCTACCTTTATAGATTATACTTGCACTAGGTTTTCAGAAAAGGAAAAAGTATATTTTGGGGCACAGTCTTGGAATGCTTCTTGAGCTAGACTTCATAGAGATGAATCAGAGTTGCATCAATAAATGAAAATAGGTTTTTAAAAGAGAACAATACTCCTAGAAGCATTTCTCAGGAATAAGTATATGAAGCAAAGTTTCTCATTTTAACCTTAAAGCAAGTATTCTACTTTGCTGTAACTTTCTGTACATGCCTCAATCAAATTAAATTGGTTTTCTACATAGCAATTTGGAGAAATATCAGGTCCACTGGGATCAAGTGAAAAACAGATGTGAAATAATATGCATTTTTCATATGCCCCCCAGGGTTGTGACATTTCTAATTTAGTGACACTCTGGGTAAAGAAAACATATATCTGAGCATAAAACCAAAGCTCTGACCCACAATTTGGTTGCTGGAATGAGCTTATTCAGGTAGGTAGAGAACCTCATGGATTATCTTGTGTGAAAATTTGCAAAGCTTGGAAGTTTTTATACAATTGATCATTTAAGACAGCCAGTTATTTTCCTGCTTGGGGAACAGCTGGCTTTCAAAAAATATTGCAAACATTAACTCACTTACTTACCCATACCTTACCTATATAAATAATGTTATGCTGTCAGAGAGTTTGCATGACAATCCTATTTCAGCTTTTCTTCAAATAGAGGTATTAATAAAATCAAATGGTGCTAAGATAACCAGATCATCTTTCTCACATACCTGGTGTAGATTCATTAGGTAATTCATAAAAAGCAAAGTACTAAGTAATCCCTGCATATGGTGCTTAGACATTTTGAAGGGCACAAGGGGGTTATGACAAGCTTTTAATGCAAACTACTAATATTTCAATGTTGTGATTGTCATGTTGTCTGTGTTTTATTTGCTCGTTTACTTGTTTTAACTAAGTATGAAACACCACAGACATATTAATCCCATGTGGACCCTTTTTTTTGGGGGGGGGACTCCCTGTGGCTTCAGTACTAATTAACACTGGGGATACGACTGTGAGTAAGAAATGAGGAGAAAAGCCTTTGAAGCAGTTACATCCATATCCTTTCACTACTTACACTTATAATAATGGGAGTGATAATTAGTTATTATAATTAATACCATGCCAGGTTTTGGTTAGGAAGCACTCTCCTTTCCCAGCCAAATGCCAGAATAACCATAACATCTATTGTCTATGCATAATAAACAATATATGAATGGCACAGTGACTGACCATAAGAGTTTGAGAAAATTCCATTAGGGTTCACATCTAGGTGGGTAACTCTATGACTCAATGACAGAATCAAGTGCATCTCTTATATAATTATTTAGCTATGATATATTGAGGGGAGGGGAGCCAAGCTGTCAGGTGGAGGTTAAAGAACTCTTATTTTCCTGTAAAAAAATAGGTAGATAGTAAGTGTCTATTCCGTCTGGACATCTGAACCTACCTGGGAGGAAACTAAGCATCTCATGGCTCCTGTACTTTAACATAGTTCAGCATTGCCTCTCACCAACTTGCAGAGCTCTTTGAAAGATCTCCATTGCTCAGCAACCCAGTTGTAAGAACCAGAAACTTTTATTAAGGTTACAAAAACAAAATTAAATATCTACAATTTAATAATTTCTACATATCACTTCATCTATGCCAGGTAATATGAAAGGTTTCTACTTAACATGTTACCTGAGTTAATTCTCACAATAATATTATAAAAGTGCTAGCAATCTTATTTTCATTATAAGAACGAAGAAACTAATGTTTGTTGAACTCATGTGACTTGTTCAAAGATATTAACTTGAACTTGAAAGTTTTGGTGGTGTTCATACTAATATTATCAGAAGCTTACCATGACTGTCTTCAAGAAATGTTCCTTAATCTACAAAACATTCCATGTTGCATCTTCTCTCCTGAACCATTAATGCCTAATGAGAAGAGTCACAGAGGCCTCATAATCTCTGCATTCCAAGCTCCTGGCAGAGCTCCAGCCTGTCCTGCCAGCCCTAACCACTCCTGATGGTCTCACTTCCAACAGAGTCACAGACTGGCTCCTCTAGTCCCAATGCTTACAGCAGGTGAATATCCTGCTTGTTTTCCAAGATGTAGTTCAAAATGCAAAAATTTAGGAAATTTCAAATGCCCCTTCTTTGCCCTTGTTCTAAAACAGAAATCAGTAAACATTTTCTGTAAAGAGTCAGACAGTAGCCCTGGCTGGTGTAGCTCAGTGGATTGAGCACGAGCTGTGAATCAAAGGGTTGCCAGTTTGATTCCCAGTCAGGGCACATGCCTGAGTTGCAGGCCAGGTCCCCAGTGGGGGCCATGTGATAGGAACGACACAGTGATGTTTCTCTCCCTCTGTTTCTCCATCCCTTCCCCCTCTTTAAAAATAAATAAATAAAATCTTTAAAAAAACCTCAGGCAGTAATACTTCAAGTTTGCCTGCCAGTTACTATCTTTTTGTTTTTGTTGTTGTTTTTATAATCCTTATTAAAATGTAAAAAGCCATGCATAGATTTTGGGTCATACAGCATTGGGCCATAGTATCTATACAATAACAGTCTTGTTATTGTATAAGAAACAGAAGAAAAACCTTTCTCCTTATCATTTAGAATATTGGAGATCCACACTTTTTTAGAAAAAGAATAGTTTTAATTTTATCAATATGAGTGAAAGAGCAGGTTGTTGCTGAAATTCTATATACCCATATAGTATTTTTTCTCAGTTGCTAAAAATGTTATAATTGTTAATGGAACAACTTGTGATGGGAGATGAAGGATTTGATGTTATTGGAGATACTCAAGGCAAGTCTAGACACGGCTATAACAGAGTCTGTAGAATTATGTGAACTCACCTTTGCAGAGTTCCATGTAGGATGGGTAAGACACCCTGAGGCATGTCTGCCAGTCTGCCTTTCATATCAAAGAGCCCGTAATAGTCTTCAGATGGGTGATTATCTCTCCTTTAGTAGTTTGGCTTGGAGATGACATTGACAACCTTTGCTATTCAGCTTCAGAAAATACTGGGCAAATCCATTAAAAAATAATTAAATTGGTTTTTAAAAATGCAATTAAATTCTCCTTATGGTTGGTACTATATCCATTTATTTAATAAGATGATTTATTTACCCATGTGTTCCTATAACAAATATATCTAGGTGCTTTGTCTGTCTCAGAATAACAAAGATGAGTGAAATAGTCACTGGCATATCATGTCGAGAAGGGCAGGGGTTTTGTCTGTCTAGTTATGCTTTCTCCTAATAAAATATTTGGTATACGGCAATGCTCAAAAAATTCTTTTTCTTACCTTGAAGAGTTGTAAGATAAAAACATTAGACTTATAATAACTAATAATCCTAATCCCATTAGTTATTGTGATATGAGCAAAAGGAAAATTATATTCAAAGCTATAGAAATGGAGGGGATTAGCCACCCCCTCCTTTGAAAGCTATATTCAAAAGAGGAGATGGCTAATGCAACCGTGACAGAAGGCAATAATACAAACTTTAGAGATGGAGTGATGATCAGAGAGGGACTTTGAACAATAAACAGGAGTTTTCCTGATGAACAAGCACAGGGCATTATTCCACCCAAATGAAGGAACAGTGAGGTTGCCTGATGGGATTTGGCATAGCAAGGACTTGACAGTGGAGGAGGGGTAGTGCCTGGTTCTGGAGATGGGTACATGGAGGCCTTAGACAAAGTCAGGGTAAAGAAGGTGAGGACATGAACAACATGTCAAAGGACATGATCCTTTTCTGCTAAAAGGATCTCACTGACTATAAACTGATGTATGGACAAGTGCTAGAGCAGTGAGAATCAGATCAGTGAGTTAGTATGGTTTAAAACAGCCCCAATGAGATATAAAAAGTTTCTGAATTAAGAGAGTAGAAGTGGTGATAGATACAAGAAAGAGAAACTAAATATTTAGAATTAACACCATTTCTGTGTTCTAGAATTATAAGTTATATGTAGACATGAGGGAAAAATAAGGGCATAAGTTCATATCATGTCTTCTTAAAAAGTTTCATACTCTCTATTTTCCATGCAGAATTTCAGTGACCTCCACTTGCTGGTGAGGTTTGGTTCTCTCAGTAGTAGGGAACCATGAAAGGTTTGGAACAGGTAAGTATTGGGATCAGAACTGTATTTTCAAAATAGAAATTAGTAACATTAAAGTCAGATGGGGGTAGTAGTGGAGGTAGCTCATCAAGTTTGCCTCTATCAATTTAGAACAGGTTAATGGAAATTCATAAATATTTAATGTAAAGGTAAATTTTGAGTTTGTGCTATCTAACTAATTACTTATTCAATGATGACATATTTAAAGAATTACTAGCCTAAAAATAGGAAACCCCAGGGCTCACTCTGCAGGGGAAATTCATTCCATGCAACAGATGCCTAGTCAAGGCCTGCTGGGGTTGGGGAGGAAGGCTCAGTCAATTTATACGGCATTATGCAGGGAGAAGAGAGCAAGTTAATTTGAAATTCTTGGTAAAGGATATGTGACAGTGGAAATAAGACACCGAGGAAGACAGGCAGATACAGATTTGAACCTGTCTGCTAAACTTAGAGTAGGTTAATGACATTCCCTTCTCTAGGATGATAAACAAGAACAAGCAAATGAGGAAAACCTATTATGTCAATTATGACTACATTCATCCAGCTCATTGATATGCATTTAAACACAGTGATGTTAAAAGATAATTACTAACTCATGAAAAATATTGCACTAGGAAAGTTAGTAAAGTTTAAAATCTTTCAGAAAAGATTAAAAACTGGGGGCTTCTTGTCAATACTTCCTAAAAAACATGAAAGTCTGTTCCAGATTCCTGTATTCTGTGTCAGTTACACAGTTGTACCATTTAGTCCACAGAAATTTATTTGAGCAGAAACATATTACATCAACTAATATCAGTCCCTTTAAGACCAGACTAATTGTTTGCTATCCATGAGTTCCATAGTTTTTCACTTGGTGAATTTGTTTTCAGTAGAACAGTTTCAAAAGGAAACATATCAAGATTTGAAATGATGAACTAGTGGTTTGGAGGCTTTGGGCTGCTTGTCTATATTCTCTGGATTCACAAGCCCTATTTACATATATATAAATAGAAAAGAAAATTAGTAGTAATGCTGACTTTTGGAGTCTTGTGTTAAAGTAACAAAATTCAACCTTGTCAATTTGAAGATCCAATTGGCTTTATTAGGCAATTCAGGAATTGGGCAGCAACCCATCCGGCCACTAGAAGAGCATTCCTTTGGATTATACAGAATGGGAGGTTTTTATAGACAGGGGTGAGGAAAGGGAACTATCAACAAAAGAAAATAAAGGATTATTTGGGGGCTGGGACCTCTTTTCTTTGGGGAAAAATAATTGGAGTGTTTTCTTATAAGGCAGAGTGCTTCTTTATCTGTGGGGACAATGTTGTGGGCCCTTGGGACAGATTATCCTCTTGTACTTAACCAGAAAATTCCTTACCGGTCAATTAGGATTATGTTTCTGGGAGAGGTTGTATCTGCAATTAGATCAGATATTAAATCTAGGGTTCATATCCTGAGCTTTTAGCCCATTTTGTTGCTGTTTTTTAAATAGGAGAAGTCAAGATAGTAAGTGCAAAGCTTATTTAGTAAGCATTTAAAAAATATTGCAAGGATGGTGATCATAGTTTTGTTATAAAGTTTAACTAAATTCATGGATAAAAATATGCAGTTATAAAAGTGACAACTACACTATGAAGACAAGTATTATACTCCAAACAAACGTTTACATCTGGTTTTAGAATTATTATTCACAATTGGCATAGACATATTCACAAACATAACCCAAGAGTTTAATCAATATCAAGCTAGTCTGTCATTTTTAGAGGCAAGTTGGTAATTGGTGGGAAAGGAGTTATGGAAAAGAAATAACTCTACTTAAAGTTTATGAATTTCTTCTAAAAAGGATTCTCTAATTAAGTTAAAAAAGGTTCTGATTCATATCGTTCTCTCCCAGTTAAAATGTAAGTATTTGGCATCCCACCCACTTTACAGGTCTCTTCAATTCAGAGGTTTTTTCTTCTCAGATGTTACTGTCTCCCCTTGTCCCCTAGTGAATGATACAGCACGATGGAATGTGGCAAATACTCCCTCCCACACTGTCCTCCTCCAGAAGCACAAAAATATACTTGTATACCTTTGGGAGTATGGAGAGGGTACAATTATTAAATAAACAATTAAAAATGAAAACACGCATTCAGAAAAACCACTTCTGCTAGAACTATTTTAAAAACCAGTACATTGTCATGTAGAATATTTGCAAATTTATACATGTGTTGTTTCTTTGTTTGAACAAAAAATACACCAAATAGCTAATATATGTCAGGCTTTGCATTTAACTGTACAAAAAATAAAAAGACCCACTCTTTTGGTTTAATAATAAACAATGCCCATAACTATTATTGCAGCAACTAATATAATATTAATTTTTCTATTATGTCATTTAATTTTTACAACAGTCTAACATATGGTGAAGTGGATAAATATTTGTTAATCATAAAATGGAAATTAAATAAATATTTTGTTTATATCTTAGCCTGAGTTCTAGATGAAAAAAAAATTTAATTCCCTTCAGAAATTATGATCTGATTCAGATTTAAGGTTCAAATTCATAGTGTTTTTGAAGCTTCCAAATTATAATCTGAGAAATAAAATGGAGTTGCTCATATTGGAAGCACATGAGGGCAATTAAAAAATAAAAATAAAAGTTTATTTAGAGAAAATAATTGTATCTTCTTATTTCTACAGGCTTTTATCACAAATGGAACATAGATGTGAATGTAAATTAACTCATGAAACCAACTACAAAACACACAAGGAAATAAAAAATATGAGCAAGAATCAGCATAGATCACCAAACTGAATGAATGGGTACAACAGTTAAATAGAAAAAGCTGAAATGAGATTTGGGAAATATAGTAGATTGCAAAAAATTATACAAAATGCAGGACAAAGAGCAAATGTATAGAGACTAAGAAAGAATAGGGAAGAGGCAATAACTAACCTGATAATGGTAGATAATTTTCAAAACTGATTGAAAATATGAATTCTGACTTTTAGAAAGCCCAGTAAATCACAAACAGATTAAAAGGAAATGTAGAACAGGGCACATTGTAGGGAAACTGCAATACATCAAACAAATAAAATATCTTAAGAGTAATCAAGAGATAAGTAAGATTACTTAAGATAGAATGATGGTCTTAAATTTGACTTCTCGTTAACAACACTGGAAGCCAGAACAAGAAAATGCCATTTTCAAAGGGCTCCAAGAAAAAATTTTCATGAGCTAAACTGTTGTTAATGAATAAAACAAAAATAATTTTGAACCAACAAAAACAGAGCATTTGTGGAAGAGCAGTACCTACAGCACTTCCACAAATACATTTCTAAAAGGTGTATTTTTCAGTGAAATTTGATTAATGTGTTCTAAATGAATAATACCAGAAAAAGATATGAGATGCCAGTAGGAATGGTGAACAAAGAAAGTAGATAAGTAAGTTACTTGAAATGAACTATATAAAATAATTAAAAAATATATTTCATTGTGTGGTAACAACAAATTAGGACAAACATACAAAAAATGAAGAATTCTAAAATGAAGAAGTAGTAATAATTAAATTGAGGTACTGTAACAGTCTTAAATTTCTCCAAGACATGTTGTACGTGTTTTAAACTTCAAATATATATACTAAAATATAAAAGTTCATCTCCAAGAGAATAAAAATAGAATTTATGGTTTCCCTACCAAGGGAGAAAAGTGTGAAATTTTATAAACAGAATCCATCCTTAGAAAGCAGCAAAAATATAAACAGAAACATAGAGAAGGCAGAACCAATAAAAAGTAAGATATAATGTCAGAGGTATAATTCCATATCCCCAATAAGCAGAAGTGAGAACATAAAGTATCCAAAGGCTTAGCTAAGACATCATAGTAGGTTTCTTTTGTTTTGTGTTTGTTTTTGTATTTGTTTTTGTTTTTGTTTTTTAATGGAGAGTCAGGAGTCAGTGAATCCTGCAACTGTATCTCTGTCTCCCTGTATAACCATGAGTTATTTACAGGCAATTCTTTCCGATTCATCTATGTATCCACACGGACAACATCTTTCTGTGGTGATGTGACTCATTGTTATTAGAGACTTAAAATTAAACCAGTCTTACCCTGACTGGTGTGGTTCAGTGGGTGGGGCATTGTCCTACAGACCAAAAGTTGTTGGTTTGATTCTCCATCAGGGCACATTCCTGGGTTGTAGGTCAGGAGGGGGCATGTGAGAGGCAATCGATTGATTGATGTTTCTTTCGTCTCTTTTTCCTTCCCTTCCCCTCTTTTTAAAAATAAATAAAAAGTTTAAATAAAAATTAAACCAGTCTTTGAATAGTGATCAAGATGCTTATTTAGGTTGATTATTTTGGAAAGGCAAAAAGAATCTTTCTTTTGGTTCTAATTTTTGAAAATGCCATATGCCTAGTATATATTAACACACATGGGTGATCTCATCCATATAAGATCATTCCTAAAATTTTATATATTTTATCCTACTTAGTTAAGAATTTCCAATGGAATTGTACCATGATTTCATAACCATAATTGCTATGAAAGTCATATTAGTAATAGAAATAATACAATAGAAATAACTCAAATTAACCTTTATTGAGCATTTACTATATCTAAGACACTGTGTTAAATATGCAGCATCTCTTTGAATACTCACATGTGTTTCATATGTAATGCATACTTACTAATACCCTTTCATAGGTGAGGAGATACAGGGCTTGGGAGATTAAATCCTTCCTTAAGATTATATCTAAGGAGGGAATAAGCAGAAATTCAAAGTCGGGCATTTTGACTTCAGTATTTATCCATTTTTGCTGTACTGTGTCTCAGGCCTTCCAATCACATCCTTCAAGTACAGTGAAAGTCCATTTGGCTGTTTTATTTTAATGAGTAAAGAACATTCAGACAATCAAAGAGAAATGGCACTTTATTTGCATAGTTGATGAGAAAAACAACAGCAAAAAATCTAAGATGTTCGTTTAAAATGCATATATTCTGTTGTTTTCTTCACTTTAGATAGGCTTGTGATTATCATTAAAAGACGGCTCCCTCTTTTCTCAGCCCTCAGTTCTCTTTGAACATCACTCTTCTCTAGGAGATAAAAGCAACCTTAAAAACAAGCTGACTATGGAAGATCGAGAGTGGCATTTAATCATTTAATCAACAATTATTTATCAGCAAACTCTTCTGTGTATATAATTGTGTTGGCAATAGAGAGTGTAATGATAAAGGCCCTCTCCTGAAAAGATGTATTGATTAGTAGAGGAGAAAGATGAAAGCAAGCCAGTATACTGCCTGTAATATAGTCAGCATTTAGTAAAATTTGTTGAGTGAATAAATCAATTAAGGAGAAAGTTTTCTGGGGTACATTGGTTTCTTAGGGCTGCCTTACCCATGTACCATTAATTGGGCGGCTTCAAACAACAGAAATGTATTGTCTTATCGCTCTGGAGGCTGGAATCTTGAAATTAAGCTGTAGGTGAGGCCACTCTCTTGCTTTTTTGGCTCTTTGTTAGCTCCTTGTAGTTGCCAGGAGTTCTCAGTGTTTGTTGCCTTGAACATGTGTCCCTCCTGTCTCTTACTCTGTCATCTCTATAGGTGACTGCCTGTGCCCTAATTTCTCTCCTTGTGGATGGACACTGTCCCTGGATTAAGGTGTTTTATAATCAGTGTGACTTCATATTGACTTGACTATACCTGCAGAAACTATTTTCAAATGAGGTCACATTCAGATAATACAATTTACTAATAATAGTTTAATATACAATACTCATTATAAATTGCACATCATCATTGATTTTCATAGAATGTTCTGACATTTGCCAAATTCTTATGCATGTAGACAGCCTATAGTGTCAACTGACAAATGAGTTTAGTTCTGGTATCATTGTTAGTAATATTTTGTTTATGTTTATTAGTAATGAAAAAATGAAACAATAAAGACCTATGTGGGAAATCTATTCATTTATTAGTAACAGCAAGTAACTTCTTTTCTGATTTAATAATGAATGTCAAATACTGGAAGAATATTTCCTCCATCTATTTGTGCTAGTCATAAAGTCAGGGGCACAGACATGATACTATTTTAAATTTAATCTGCTTTATTAACATTTTCTGTTAATCTGCACTTTCCTAAGTCTACACAATCACACCCCCCCCCCCAAACAAATAGAAAAAAAAAACACATTCCTGATTCAGAGTGCTGATGTCCCTGGTGAAAATATCCCTACCACACTGCTTTGCAAACTACCACCTCCACGTTACTGAATGTGAACATGAAACACCATTATATACATTTATTTTCACTGTACAGATACAAGAGATGTAAATAACTTCCAGAGCACAGGTAACAGTAAATTTTAGTAAAATTATTATTAAAATGATGAATTTTGAGTACTTATCCCTATAGTTAATTTTAAATTTATATAACTCAATGTTAAATAATGGCTCACAAATTTTTTTTAAAAATTTACTGACTCTCACAAGTTGGTACTAGCTGGCTGCAGAACACCACCATCGAGGAAAACAAACTCACAAATACAGGTGTAGGAGTGAAACCTTAGGAAAATTTTACCACCAGTGTACATTTTAGTTTCCTTGGTTATAAGAATGTTATATAAACCAAAGATATTCAAACAATTGGTATGTATACAATTGTAGAAAATATTCTTCATACATCTATTTCAACAATTAACTATCCTCATACAAAATGACAATATAAGCACGCATGTACATGCATAGCATGCACATACAGAAATGATAGGAATATGTGTATATACACAGAGACATTTATACGTATAAATGTGCATACACACTTCTCTAAAATTTTGCAAAGTTGTTTGTGAATATAGCTGAATATCCCTCAATGTGAATAATTAGAGTAATAGGGAAAATTAAGCTAGAAATAGGAAGAAAGGAAAGTGGAAGAGCAAACCAGGGTCTGGTTTCTTATATTTTTCTGCTCCTTCTTCATTTTCTTATCTGTAAAACAGTGATAATAGAATTTATCTCAAAGGCTTATGAAAGTTATTAAATAAGTTAGTGTGGGAAAAGTGCTAAGAATGGTGCATGAAACAAAATAAAAATGTTAGAAATTAGCATTTTTTCTATTATAATTTTTTGTTTACTATTATCTGGTGAAAATTTTCAGAATGAAATTGCTGTATGTTGTAATTGTCATCTATTTTGACTACATTATCTCTAGAGAAGGTAGATCAATTAGAATTTTCATTTGCTGTGTAGGAGAATATTTAATAGGTGACAATTACTTTAATATTCTCTATTTTCTTTTTAGCTTTCAATTTTACAGGTAAATAACATATTTAATTGTTCCATCTATAATTTTTGGTTATCAAGCTGAAACATTGTTCGATGTTTATTGGCCAATAATAAAGTAATTCTTCATTTATAAATTGTTGTTCTACATCTTTGCCCTTACGTCTATGAGAATATCAAGATTTTCTGTGAAGCTTAGGAACTTATCTGTTATTCATATAAAAGTTTGACTGCAATGTATGATAATTTTTTCTTAATTATTTGGCCACTTAGGTGGTTTCTATCACTTAGCTATTGTAAATAGTGCTGCTATTAACATGGTGTTTCAGGATTCTTACAGCATAATCCCAGAAGTGGAATTGCTGGGTCAAAAAGCAGTTCCATTTTTAGTTTTCTGAGGAATTCCATGCTATTTTCCACACTGGCTGTGCAGTTTGCATTCCCACCAACACTGCACTAGGGTTCCCTTTTCTCTACATCCTCTCCAATACTTGTTGTTTGTTGATTTGTTAATGATGGTCATTCTGACTGGTGTGAGGTGGTATCTCACCGTGGTTTTAATTTGCATCTCTCTGATGGCTAGTGATGTTGAGCATCCTTTCATATGCCTATGGACCCCTCTGTATGTCCTCTTTGGAGAAGTATACAGGTCCTTTGCCCATTTTTTAATTGGACTATTTGTCTACCTGGTGTTGAGTTGTATGAGTTCTTTAGATACTTTAGAGATCAAACCCCTGTCCAAGGTATCATTGGCACATATATTTTTCCAAACCATATGGTTAGCTCCTTTTTCATTTTAATGATGTTTTCTTTAGCCAGGCAGAAGTTTCTTAGTTTGATGCAGTCCATTTGTTTATGTTTTCCTTTATTTCCCTTGCTCTAGGAGATACAATGGCAAAAATATTGCTGCTTGGAATATCTAAAATTTTACTGCCTATGTTTTCCTATAGGGCTTTTATGGTGTCACAGTTTATATTTAAGTTTTTTTTTATCAATCTCAAGTTTATTCTGCTGTATGGTGTAAGCACACATCACTAAATAAGGTGATCAAAAACTGGTACATTTACACAATGGAATACTACACAACAGAAAGTAAGAAGGAACTCCTACTCTTCGTGATAGCGTTGATGGAACTGGAAAGAATTATGCTAAGTGAAATAAGGCAGGCAGTAAAAGAAAAATACCATATGATCTCACCTATAAGTGGAACCTAATGAACAAATGAGCAAAGTAGAACTAGAGGCACAGAAACAAGGAACAGACTGACAGGGACCAGAGGGGAGGAGGTAGGGAAGAAGGGGGGAAAGAAAGGGAAGGATCTAGTCAAAGAGCAGGTATAAATGACTCATGGACATGGACCACAGGGTGGGGATTGACTTTGGGAACAGGGTGGTGGTGGAGTGGGAGAGGCAGTGGAGAACAACACGGGAAATATTAGGACAACTGAAATAGAACAATAAAAAATAGAAGCGAAAAAAATATATGGAGGATTATCAGGATTCTAGGGACACTAGTTGCTGGAGCCTTTTTGCCCTTTATATCCTCAAGGTTGTATTATTTTCCTTCACCCTAATAAAATCTTACCACTACACTTAATCATTTTAAAAATTTACTATTTGAGTTTGCCTTACTTATAAAAATTTTGAATAGAGAAAAAGTATCAGAACAGCTGATATTTTCCCTTATTGTTTCTCTCTCCCCTTGCTGTAATCTTTACAGCTGACCTCACACACAATATTATAGAATACAATTTCTATATATTCTATAGTATTGGGGGACTTTATTTTTATTTATAGTGTTCTGTTGAGTTTTATAACTATGCCAGTACTATACTAACTCTTCTTATCTTTGTCCAGTTTTTGAAGCTCTTACAACTGAAACACACACTGGTGCGCACAAGCTGTAAAGGCTAAAGTACAATGAAACTCATTAATTTTTTTTATCCTCACCTAAAGACATGCTCATCAATTTTAGAAAGAGGGGAAAGGAGGGAGAGAGAGAGGGAACGAAGCATTGATGTGGGAGAGAAACAGATTGGTACTCTCTTGTATGCACCCTGACGGGGGACCAAACCTACAACCTAGGCACATGCCCTGACCAGGAATCAAACCTGTGACCTTTAAGTTTACGGAGCTGACACTCCAACCAACTGATCCACACTGGCCAGGGCTACTATGGAATTAATGACTGGCTACAACTGTCTCACTATAATTTAAAAAGACAGTTTATTTTATTGTAGGAAGACACGGTTTTTGAGGTGTTTTTGTTTTTAGCCTTGCTTTGTTTATGGTTTTATGTTTTTCTCCTAAAAACAAATGTACATTTAATTAACACATGATAATTAAATTTTCAAAAAATAGACAAGGGCATTAGATTGATGCACAGCATCTGTGATAATATGCCTCTCACTTAAGTTATTCATATTTAATGTTGTAATAGCATGGCACAATGTTTTTCTTTGTTTAGGTAGATGTTTGATCTCAATAGAATTCTTTTTTCTTTTCCTTACTACATATTTTAGGCTGAAAAGAGAGATAATAAAGAGAGATAATAAAAACTTTCCTTAGAAAGGCAATATGGTAAGGAGTATTCAGTTTTATACACTCCCAAATTATCATTTCTGGTCTCAATGAATTAGTCTAAGAAGCTTTTAATCTAATTAATCCTTAACTTAGCATAACACCACAGGGTGATATTTTGTGTAGCTGCCAAAATTTGTAAACAAATTTAGATAAATTTATCTCCAGTTGACCTATGTCTATTCAGGTTTTAAGGTCAGGAATATTTTAGTTAATTTAACTATTTCATTTTATTTAAATGTCTGTTTATATTAATCTGTGTGTATCTGTGTTTGTGTGCATGTTTATGAACATTTGTTTATTCTTTCTCTGAAGTTGCCTAGCATTCATTTCTCACTATTATGGAAATTAATCTATGTGAGGTAATAGAAAGGGATTGTGTTGGGAAATTAAGAGAACAGGTGTCTACTTTTAGCTACCCACTGTCTCTGGGGTTTATTTTTTTGAAATTTCAGATTGAGGACCACTTCAAACTCTAACATACTACGATTCTAATTTAATAATAGTGAAGCTTCTTTCAAAAAGAAAAAATATTGTTACATTATTGATTATATCTTCTGTATTTAAATCTCAGTTCTAGAACTCTTGAACAAACTTTCTCTTGTTCATAAGTCTTTCTAGATCTTAACTCTAGAAGTGTCAGTTGAGACTTTTAATGAGTAAGCACAAAAGGTTAGGGGACCCTGAATGTATATAACTAAAACATATATGCATCATACTATAAAACTAAGAGGAAGATTTTTTAATTAAATAGGCATTTATTTATTGTTATAAGCTATGTATAAGCAAAAAATTAAAATAAGGAAAAATAAATTTTGAAAATATATTATCACTGATTAATTGAGTATATTACTTTGTTTAGTTTGTTCTGCCACAAATTAAGAAAGAATATATCTTCTACATGAAATTATCATAGAAGCTGAATGAAACAGCATATATCAAGCCCTAAGCATGGATTTTGGCACAGAAAAATGGTACTTTTTACCTTATTGCTTATGTCTGCATTTTTTATTATGAAAAATTTCGCAAGTATACAAAATAGATGTAAGAGATTATGACCCCCATGTGTCACATCCAATCTCAACAGGCATCAAGCCACTTTGTCCCCAACCCATTTGGCATTATTTTGAAGTAAATTCTGAACATTGTAACACTTTATCTGTATGCAGTTTAAGTCTATATCTCTAAACAATAATTCCTTTTTATATGAAAACAACCCAAATAGTATTATCACATTCAATGAATAATAATTTCTTGGCAGTAAATCTAATTAGATTTAAACACAGTTCTTCATGCTACAGAAGAAAGTAACAGCAGAAGAAAAGGAAGATGATCATTAGAAATAAATTTCTATTTCATTTTTACTATATATATGTATATATTTTGTCTGTTTTATTGTATTCTTGAATGAGGTGTGGTACCTGAATCCCAGAGCAGTCAAATGATTACATCATTTATGAGCCTAGAGCTAAAATATTCACTTCCTGACTCTCAGGTCAGCCTCCCTCTTATCCCACTGGAATATTTATATTTCAGGAGCTGATGAATTTCTCACTGTAAATAAATACAGTAGATTCACATCATTTGTGGTGGTTTCATTCTATAAAGGAACCACAAACATCAAATTAGTGAATGCTGAACCATTGTTCCTAGAGAAAATACAGGATTACTTTCCTGTGAGCCTCTGGTCACATTTTTTTTTTTTTTTTGGTCAACCAGTCAATACATAACCTTGTTTTATGTGTTTCTATTTAAAGGCATCTTGCTTAATATACATTGTTGATTCATTAACATTGACCTCATGGTCAATAGCACTAAACATCATGCCTGAATAAAGCTTCTACAATACATGCATGATCCACACAGGCCTTCTCGCATCTAGGAACACCAGGCAACACTTCAGCACTGTGACAGGGAGTTTTTTAGACAGTAAAACTGATAAAACACACAAAAGTGCCAAAAATGTGGCACTAAGTATACCAGAAAAAAGACACTTGTTTACAGTGTGAGCGCTGAAATAAGAAGGCAGAGCACTGCCGTGTTCAGCCTTACCTAGAGACTGCCACATCACACAACTCAGTCTGCACCACTCTGCACATGTATGTGCGAGAACATGAAAGCCCACAAGCATTGAATTTAGGGTTACAAATACATTTTAGTAAGTAGGCAAATTTTCAAATATGGAATCCATCAATAATGAAGACTGATTATGTACACATTTATGCACAGGTATATATTTAGAACTGGAAAAAATTAACCTTAGAGAATAATTATAAATAATAGATTACAGAGTTTAGGGAGCAAAGAAGGGAGAAAGATACATGGCAGAGCAATATTAGATAAATTTTCAGTACATCATTGAATAAAATAAAGTAAGTTGAGATGAAAACACATGCAGAATTTTTGAGTGACATCCCTGAGTCTGTGGAAGGAGCTGGGATGTCTGTAGCGTGGTGTGATGGAGAGAGTGAACAGAACTCTGCTACCTTGCTCTGCTCTGTTCTGCTCTGACCTGCCCCACATGTATTCATCACAGCAGAGCCTTTGCCATGCCAGTCTGTGACCTGCACACAGAAATTGCTCCTTCAGTTCTACCAAACTAATGTTTCATAGACTATTCAAAGTTTTCACCATCTTCACCATCCAAACTTTTATTCCTCATATCAAAGACATACTTTTTAATGAGATGAAGAGAATTTACATGATTCAAAAAACTGCTTAGCAGTCAACAAACAGGAGGAGAAAAAAACAGCTAATCAGTGTAACAAGAATTTTTTAAATTAAAAATGTACCTACACGTGGACAACTGAAGGTTAAAATGAAATAACCCTTAAAATGGGACAGACTAACTTGTGACAGATAAATTCTGGCTTCCAGACTAGCAAAGCCAAACCCACAGTGACAGCAGCCTTTGAAGATAAGGACCGAGGGTAGAATTCATTTGACTTAAACTGATCTTACAGGGCCACTGGGGTCTGTCTTCCATAAAGTTATCTGGCAAAAAGGCCAGTGGTCTCACAAACTGTCCCGGCCCTTCAACAAAACTGATATTTGAACAAAGCAAAATGTTGAACCTGAGAACAGGAAATATGAAGGAGACAGTCACTAGATGGATTAATTCCAAAAGATTGAGCACTGAAGTTTGTTTCATGGGGTGATGGCTTGAAAATGTCGAGGATGTGTTTTCTGGAGATCTTCAAAGGCTCTTTACTTCACTAATCTAATTCTCTGGTCTAGCTCTTTTGCCTGTAAGAATAAGGGGTGTGTTAACTCATAAGAAACTCCATAGTCAGGAAGCAGCAACTTGATGAGATTAAAACAAGCTTTTTTCATGATCGGCTCAGCTGAGGGATCTGGCTAAATGCTAATTCTGTGATTTTTATATTTCAGTGATTTGGCTGTCTTATCAGTTCCCATTATGCTAACTTTTTCATGAAAAAGAAATGAAAATGAGGGATTGCGGTTCAAGTTTCCTCTTAATGTGAAGGCTGCCTTCTGTGAGAGTCATCAGGAAGTTAGCTCACTGTGATTGTGAAAACTGACTAGAATTCATAATTGCTGGTGTTTGAGTCCCATTCTCTCCTGTGGAACTGTGAGTGCTCTTTTATCACTCAGCCAGCAGGATTCCCAGGGCTGCTTTTCTGTTTTCTCCAAACACTCCCAATAGAGGGAGCTAGTGGATTGCCCAGGTTATTTATGCTGGGTAGAAAAACTTATTTCTAGAATAGCCTGACTTTGTAAGCAGACTGAAACTATCTCAATAGGATGATACTTAGAGTAGGGGCCTTTGAGAGAGAGTTAGGTTTGGGTAAGGTCATGAGGTTATAGCCCCTATGATGAGATTAGCTCCTTTGTATAACAGAAGGAAGAGACAGCAGAGCTCCCTCTCTGCAGAAATAGCCAGAAAGTGGCCATCTGAAGACCAGGAAGAAAGCCTTCACCTTGAGTCAAATCTGTTGGCACCTTGATCTTGGACTTCCCAGCCTCCAGAACCCAGGAGTAAATAACTGCTCTTTAAGTCACTCAGTCTATCATAGTTTGTTAGAGCAGCCCGAGCTAAGACAAACAGCAATAATAATAATAATAATCCAACCATAATAAATACTATATTTCACATGACACTTAGCAGATTTATTTCTTGTGACCCTATCACTCAAAGTTATTATTGATTTGAACCTACTCACATTTCATGGACTGTGGGAAACCAAGGACACTCTCCCAAAGTTTCTTCTCTGTTCTTTCATCCTCATGGCCTCTGCTTCCTGGGCTCCTACTTCCACACGCCATCTCTGTGATGCTATTCTTTGCCCTTAGCATTTCTGGGAGTATAAAACAGAAACACTAATCCACTTAAGTAAAACATTCCTAGGCACAATCAACACTGCTGAAGTGTTTTGTTTTGTTTTGTTTTAGTTTGATTGTTTTTGTTTTTTGAGGAAGGAGAATACTGAAATGGAATCAATGGTAAGTGATGTAAACAATGTTAAAATCATACCAACAGTCTTTTTTCTAAAATCTTTTTGTGAAACACCAGTTTTATTGATTATATTAGTGTTCTACAGCTGTTATAACAAAACACCACAAACTTAGTGGTTTAAAACTACAGATATGTATAATCTCATGTTCTAGAGGCTAGAAATCCTAAATCAGTATCACTGGTTCAAAATAAAGATGTTGTCAGGGCCACATTCCCTCAGTAAATTCTAATGGGAATCCATTCCTTGACTCTCCCAGCTTCTGATGGCTGCCGACATCTTTTGCTTATGGCCACATCACTCAGCTCTTTGCTTCCTGCTTTCCATTATCTTCTCTTCATCTGCATGCATCTGATCTCCCTCTACCTCTCTCTTGTAAGAACACTTGTGATGATTTTAGGGCCCACTCAGATAATTCAGGATAATCTCCCCATGCCAAGATCTTTAATTTAATCATGTCTGAAAGAATATGCCCCATCTTTTTCATAAGATGACATTTACAGGTTCCAGGGAATCAGACCAGGTATCTTTGAATAGCCAATATTCACCCCAATACATTGTCCTCACCTAGTTCCAACCGATCTCTATTTTGTTGGCTCCCCTCTCTCTAAGCCCTCTCCTCTCTTCTTAGCAAACTCTCCCAAGGACTATTTATGGAGAGCTAAATTTGTTTCCTGTTATTACAAAACAAGTGAACTTCTTTCAGTATTTAGGGTCAAATACTCATCTGTAGAATACTCATCAAGGGGCTCCAGGTAAAACAAAACAAACAAGATCATGCAAGAATAATAAGTAAACAAAAACCTATTTAACAGAAACCATGATCCCTAGAAAGTGAGAATTTAGTTTTCTATTAATTATAAAAGGTTTGAATTATTCCATTTGTATTACCTCTTAAAAATCTCATGGTGATTTAAAAATAATTACAATATCTTACTATTCTCATGAAAAACTTGAATGGAGTATATTAATTTTACTATTCTAATAATGAGATAACTGGCTTCAGCAGATAGGGTAATTATTTAAGGTTGTACAGCTAGGAAGGGACAGAACACGAATTCTAAAGCAGCACACCCTGACTCCAAAACCTTGTTCTTATCACTAAGCATTATTGCCCCTTGAAGTTCAGTTTGCTAGTCTGTAAAAAGACATAAAACTGTTGTTAACCAAATATTACTTGCTATGTTAAATGAATTAATGCAGGCAAAAGTCCTCTGTAAATTATAAAACTTTATGCAAAAGTGACCAATATAACCTGCAATAATCACTACCAATGTCACCATCACTGCTGCCACCACTCTCATTAATACCACTATCAACATGTCCACAATCACCATTATCTCCACCACTGGTTGAGCTTCACTATCACAAACCATTACCACCAGCTCTGCTACGACAAACACCATTGCCACCATACCCCATCAACAGCAGGTTGGCCATCACTCTCAGCACCACCATCACTATTGTGACCACTGCTAGGACTGTGACTACTAAGGCCACTCATGATGCTACTATCTTACCTCTCACATGGTGCTAGAACTGGCTCATACTAGCTCATGAGATATGACTCTTAGCAACTCTTCTGATCTCTGCATTCACTGACATCATGTTGATAGCTTCGAATAGACCATGGTAGGGTATGTATCTCATGAAAACTGGTAAATAATATAACCCAGTGATATTTATCTTCTAGCACACCAAGAATCCCCACAACCACCAATATTAGCATTATCAAGACAACCATCATTACTACCCCCACCACCACCATCCCGCCCAATAGCCATCATATCATTCTCAACATCATCTAACCACTGTTATCATTATCATCTGAAAGATGAAATTTAAAATATATATATGTTTTTCTCAAATGAATCAAAACACCATTGTGGTAATTATTTAGGTAGTTATGCATAAGAAAATAATGTAAATTTTGGCTTTGGAACATGAGCCTGTTATGTGAGAGCATTATGGAATGAGGGGTGGAGGTGAGGGGCAAGCTCCAAGCTAAGCATCCTTCTTGGCTCTAAAACCCTTTGAGGTTTAGCTGAATTTAAGTAGCAAAGTCTGTTCACACCAAATCCATTAAAACAATCCTGCTGGCACTCTATTATTTTCACATGAGTTAAGCTGGAGATTGCTTGACATATATTCATCTGTGGGAATAGGAGAGAATGCTAGGTAAAGCTGAGATGTCTACAAACCAGGGGAAGTTTGAGGCTGTGAGTAAGGAAACTCCTCTTTCATTACAGCATTCAAGAGGACTAAAAAAATGAGTTGATTGTGGCTTAGCATGCTGCAAATGAAAATTTTTAGTCTTTCCTTAGAGAGAAAAAGTTACAGAAAGCAAACAAGAAGATACATAATAATGTTTTATTTACTTAATCTTTGTAACAATACTGTATGATTGGTGTTATTTACATTTTACTAACAAGTGGACTGCAGCTAAGAGAACAAAAGTTGTTAACACCTGGTAGGGTGGGGTTCTCTGCTGTCAAAGTCCATGTTTCCTTACTACATTTTAGCACCTCATAGATGGGAAGAGAGGGATATTTAATAAGACTTAATACATACAAAGAGCAAAGTCAGATCTCTTTATATATCAAAACAAACTTGTAAAGTAGGTATTATCTCTACTTTACAGTTCATAAAATGGAGATTTAGAGAACTTACATTACTTGCCCCCCCAAAAAAAAAAAATCAACTGATAAGACCTAGAGCTAGGAATCAAATTAATAATGCAGTGTTCTAAACACTTCCTTCTTCCTTTCTTCCCCTTACCTCATGTTTGGGGATGTTAGTGTACATGTACATTGAGTGAGAATTGGGTCAAACTCTTTTGTAAGTTGATTTAAAATGTTTTTTGCTCAGCCACCTAAAGTTTCTATTTCCACGTCACAGGCAATTTGCTTTGAGTGTGTTTGTTTCATCAGCTGCTTGAACTAATGTCAATTTATATGGTGTGAGTAGCTCTCAGGTTGATCACTAAATAACACACTACTTGCAGATTTCTTGCACTTAATCTAATATATTTGAAATCTGGAGCTTTATTCATTATTGTGCACATTAAGGTAAATTAAATAGTTGACCTTTTGAGGTTCTTTTTAGAGAATGCCATTAATTTTCCTAATTATTCAGGTCTTTCTAATACTCCTTTAAAACACTCTGTTGATTCTAATTACTGTTCTTTATGCAACTATTATCTAAGGTCTTGGTAAATGCAATTGTCTGATCATTTATCTTGAATTTTCTCTATTTATTCATTTACCTAACAGCAAGATTATTTTCCAGAGACTTATCTTTCCTTAAATCAACTGTTACCTTTTTCATGATGCCAGTAGGAGAAATACACAGACAGTAATCTCATGGGGAGAGGCATAGAAACAATGCAGTTTTAACCTAAGGAATTCTTAGCTGCTAATGTGAATGAAAAATTATGTTTTAGCCAGAACTCTCTTTTTTTCTATATCCTCTGTTTTTCTTCAGTTTATTCCTTTTCCTCTTCTTTCACTGCCATTGACTTTGAGAGACCATTACTTCCCTTCAAGAAGAGTCCACATTATTACTTAGCATGGTATTAATTTGTGTTTGTATTCAATCCAAATTGTAGCATGACCAAGCCGGACATTCAGTCTTGAGCCTTCTATACATAACTGAAGGAAACAGTACTATAATGGAAATAAGTGCTCCGGTTCCTTTTTCCTGTACCATTTAGTTCTGTAGATGCCCACTGCTCTGACACAGGCACTATGCTCTGTGCTGAAGGTACAGAGAATGTACCACAGGCAATGTGCAAGTTACATAAACAATAATCCACTAGCCTTTAAACAGCACTAAAAACATTAAAATTAGTTGTTCCATGAATACAGAGGTCAAGTGGGGTCTAACTTATTTTGTCTGTTTATGAAAAAGAGGGTGCATACGGGAGGGTTTAAAGATGATTAAGCCAAATTTTAAGATCCTTTCTGATCTTTAAACAATATGGTCATTAACCAGGTAAAAAAAGGCAAGAGAGAGAAAAATGAATTCAAAAGCACTTTATGTATGTGATATTATTTAATGTTCACACTGACCCTATTAAATAAACATCAATCAAAAACAAAAACAAAAACCACAAAACACCATAGCTCAAAGAAGCTAATTTGCCTGAAATTGTTCCTTAGTAATTGGTCAAACAATGATTTAGTACTATACTGGCTTGTTGAAAATAAGACCACAGGCCCACGGTGGCCAAAATGCTAAACCCCATGTCACCAAACTGAGACTTAACTGAATAAGTTTCATCTGTCCCAAAAATAGAACCTTAAAGCAGTTAATTAGGAACTGCCTGATCAGCATTAGTGAGGTAATCTGCCTGAGAGACCCCTGCCATCCTCTACCGGAGCTGTCCAAACTTTCGGTGCCTCTGGGCCACACAGGAAGAAGAGTTGTCTTGGACCACACATTAAATACATTATGACACATAATCACAAAACAGTCTCATAATGTTTTAAATAAATTTATGATTTCGTGTTGGACCACAGGCTGGATACCCCTGCAACCTTGCAATAACCAGTCTACTTTTCACCTGGTATAATGTCCTTGTACCTGCTTCCTTCTGCCTATAAATTTCTTTCATTTTATAGAGCTACTTGGTGCCCTTTTTCTTCTGATAGCTTGGATGCTGCCTAATTCATGAATTGTTGAAAAAATCCAGTAAAAATTTTAAAATTTATTCATTTAATTGTTAGAAACAGGTTTGATTTTAAGCCTACTTTCCTTGTTGTACAAGTCCTCTTTTTTTTTTTTTTTTGGTATTTTGCAGATGAGTAAAGTAAAATATTTTAAATGGAGATTTATCATAAGGTTTCCAACATTATATTTTCGAATAATAATATTTTAAAACATATTATCTGTTAGAAATCCCATTCAAGAAAAAAATAAATTTTAATAAAAAAAGTAACACAGACTTACATATAGGACAAAATCACAGTCCTTTCCAAGAAGGCAGCCTCTACCACACACACACATACACACCCTACATTATTTTACTTTTTTTCTTTTAAATTTCTGAAAACTTCTTTGTGGATCAGCATTTGGAAATCGCTACAGTAGATTAGTGATTAATTTTGAGGCAACTATTCAGGTACTGTGCTACTTATTATACATCTTTTCATTTGGGGAAAAGCAGGTGCCCATGTGCTAGCCCCAATGGCTGACTCCCCAGGAGCTCTGTACTGTGATGTCCTGTGCTTTTTCACATGCAGGCCACATCTAGAGTTTGCATTTTGTGGGGTTTAGGGAAATCATGGAGGATGGAGTGGGCAGCCAGCCCTCCCTTCACCTCTTTAAGAATGGATGGTCACAGTGATGATGCAGCCCCTACAATTAGAATTAGAAATGCCAACTCTCCCTTCTAGTTTATTGGGAGTAGGAAACAAAATATACCAAGTGTCCTATTTCAAAACATACAACCTGTTGCTATCTGAATTTATATTTAAAAATAATTTTCAAAACCACATGAGTTTAAAGGGATGGGGAAAGTCTCAAAATGGAAATATGTAAATTGCAGCAACTTTGGTCTTTTGCACTTGGCTGAGCCTCCGTCCAGCCCAGAGCTTCCCTCTGGGCCTTTTGCTCCATAGTTTTCCATGCTGCTGCCCCCACCAGGGCACAGGCCACCCTCTTCTTTCCTTGCAGTGTTGCAATACAATTCTGAGCAGTAGAATAGCATGAAGTCAGTCCTCTAGGTCCTAGAGGCACCGCACTCACTCAGGATAATTTTAAGCTCTTTTCCATGAGAACTTGTTTCTACCTTTTTTCCTCACCACCAAGTAAAATTACCACTGACTCCTGGATAACTCCATGGTGTCCTGTGCTAACTTCAGTCAAAAAACATCTCTCTTGCTTCAGAAATCCATCTGGCTATTTGCGCCACTAGATTGTGAACTACTTTAAGGAAAGAAATAATTACTTATTCCTGCATCCCTAGCACCTCCACATTACCCAAGGTATTCAGTATATGGTTATTAAATGACTAGAAGGTAACAGAAATTTAAGCTACGGTGCTAAATTATATAATAATCAACTGGTTTTCTAAAATAGATTTAAAAGGATTTGTTATGACTCTTCAACTCACTATTAGAAATCTCACGTAGACAAATATTTTCAAAATAGTTAACCATGTTTCCTAATAACAAGGAAAAATGTATGTTCCCTGATATATTTCTTTTATTTCACTATTGTTCTCTTGGTTACTTAAAACAGTTGGTATTTTACCACAACTTTTAGTGAAATAATGCATTCCAGGTATTCTAGAAATCTTAAACCTTTTCTTTAACTATAGTGTGACCTTGGTAAGTCAGCTTGTTGCATCTGAAAGATCACTAGACTGGGCATGCAGAACCCTCAGCTCTAGGTTTGACTTTGTCTTGAATGAGCTCTGCCATCCTACACAAGAGCTTTCCTTTTTTTCAGCTTCATAACCTATTCTAGAAAAAGGGGGTTGATCTAGGTGACATCTATAGCAGTGAGAATATTCGTTATTACAAATGAAAGCCTCAAATTTGTTTAAATACTGGGCATTAAATACTGGGTGTTCAAGGCCCTGAAAAATCCAGAATCCTTTCAACTTCCCAGAATTGGTACGACCAGTCTAAAAGAGTGACGTTTGCCTCAGCACTCTCAGCCCAAGTTCTCAGACTTGCAGGTTGTAGGAGCTTAGATGGCATGCCCATCCCTAAACTACACTCTGTGGGTGATATGCCACCACGTCGGGCTCAGCTGAGTTCACGTGTTCCACCTATGGAGCCAGGAGTGAATTTAGTTCTCCTGAAACCACACTGATCCCTAAAGAGAAATTGTAGCTGTTATGATGAGTTGTCAATGTGACGGCAACTCGTAAATGTTCCACATGACATCAGCATGACCTTGATCAAATTATTGTAACTCTATGTTACTGCATTATCTCTTCTGCAAGATGACAAGCATAACATGAAGGAGAAACCAAAAAAGCAAACATGAAAGTTCCTAGCAAGGTACCTAGTTTACAGCAGGCATTTACATAAAATGTTTCAGACTGTTGTTCATTTGATTTGTCTGTGAGTCTCTAAGTACCTCCTTTCTTCATTCCTCACTATATTTGTCTATAAAATAGAAATATGAAATCTTCCCTTTTGGCTTATTCTGAGAACTCTAATGAGAATTCATGGGTAACAAATATGAATCATGTGAAATGTTTTCTATATCAACATACTTTCATTTATTCTCTCAGAAGCTTAACTGCACTGGTCTGGATGTTTGTTTTACTGTGAGTGAATGTCTAACGATATATCAGTTTTCCTACATTGACTAATTGCCATTTCCAGCGACACATCATGAGAAAAATGTTTTCACAATATTCTGCAAACATGCACTGATTTCTCCTTCTGAACTTCCTTGTAAACAACTTATCAAGCCTTCCACATTCAGACTCTCATTAATAGCATAGAAACAGGGTAGTAATTTTTTAAACTGCTGATGGAGGGTAAACACCAAACACAAACATGAATGTCTTTCTCTATATCTGCATATGCACAGTAGATATACAGACATGTGATCCAAATTATATTGTTACAAAAATGACCAGGAAGTGTACATTCGTTTTTCCTGAACTCTGTAAATGAGCTTCAATTACACATATTAGTACCCATGGTGATTCTATTTCAAAATGTCTTTTAAGTCACATATGCTGAGATGACCCAACATCTCTTTAACTCAATATGTGCAAAAAGAAACTTAGTTTTGTCCCTCACTTGCCTAATTGTTTTTTACATTTGCGTTAATGAAACCTCTCTCCTCTTAGGCCTTAAGGCCTCAGCATTGTTATTAACCCGTTTATTTCCCATATAGGTAACACGTTTCCACTTCTTCATCACAGCTGCTCCTTCTCTGGCACTTGTCAGATGAATTGATGTATTTAGGCTCATCAAACACCTCTGAATCTAATGACAGTTCACTGATACGTCTAACCAACTGAACGTTTTTGAAAACTTGTACCTGATTCAACTTTATCTCCTCAGCATTTAGCACAGTCCCTAACACACAGTACCTGCTCATTAAATATGACTGAACTGAAGCAACACCTGATTTATCCAAGGGCCCTCAGTCTCTCCTTACTCAAAATCAAACCTTGCTGTTCAATTTTCTCAAAGCACAGCTCCGTTCATATCACTCTTCTAATAAACACAATAAAAGCTGCCATTTGTTTAAAATCTACTGTGTTTCAGGGTTACTCTTCTCAATATCACCACAGTAAACTCCTACTTGCATTTTTACTGGTGAGGAAATTTAGGTACAGCGAGGTGAGGACATGGGTTGAGTTAACACAGTTACTAAGGTGCAAGTCGGTGTATAAATCCACATCTGTCTGACTGCAGAGCCTATGGTTTTCACTAGGCTACTTGCCTTTCTCAACTCAAAATTAATGCAGTGCCTCTATAAAACCACCTGTCTTTTAAGAACAGAAACTGATCATTAAAGATCTGGGTGGCTAGCATCTAGCGAGGCTTTTTATTCTGAGTGAAGTGAATAGAGCAGTAGCTCACCATTCCTCAGAGCCTGGTAGTGCTGCTGAATCTCCGTCTCCCTCCTAGACCCACCAAACCAGAATCCACCTTTTAACAGGATTCTCCAAGGGTTTTGTAAACACACTGAAGGTTCGGACTCATATTTTAGGGAGAGCCTGATCAATCGGTACCAGTACTAGTTTACCAAGAAGAGCAAGTTGTGTTGGCGTAACCTCAACTTCTTTCATGGAGTTGTCAGAGACATTGTTTGAGAAGATAAAGGTGATTTGACAAGTGAATTGTGTGCATATGTAGTAACACTAATACTTCAAAGCAATTTAATCATAAACAACCATTACAGTTTGTAATTATATATTTTGAGGATGATTACATTGTTACTAAATTAATGAAGGTAAAAGTCCTAATGGGCAAGCATCTTGTATGTTCTCTTCATTACTGTTGACCCAGCACCAAGCACAGAACATAGTAGGGATTCAGGATATGTGCACTAAATAAATGGATGAATATATTATTGTAATATGACCTTGGGAACAAAATTTGGTCAAAATATGGGGTCTGCTGGTAATGATATTTTGACTAAGGGATAGAGGTTCAAACTGGAGGAAAATGTCTAGTGTTGTGTTACCTGGCTACCTTTTGTACCACATTCATTCCATCACTTCATCAAAGACCTGGCCATTGTGTTCCTTAGGTTGTGGGTAAGACCGTCCTGGGGGAAGGTTGAACATGTTGAAGGACAGATAAATATCTAATAAAATATTTAAAGACAGGAATGATGATTTGAATCTCATAAAGTGAAATTTAATAGAAGATGAATTTTTGTTCAAAATAGCCATAAAAGAAATGGAAGAGTTGGGGCATTAGAAAAATTAGTAAAAAGGCAGTTCAACTTGGTGTAATATCATTCAAAAGAGTGACATTACTACCCATAATAATCATATAAATTAAGGAGAAAATAAGAAAAGTTGAACATCCAAAGTGAAGAAGGTTGTAGTCACCTATTTCAAAGCTCAGTAAACTTTTCTGAAAAGATCTGGATAGTAAATATTCTTTGCTTTGTGGGCCATAAGTTCTTTGCTCTCACAATTACAGAGTTCTGCTGTTATAATGGAAAAGCTGCTGTAGGTAATATGTAAACCAATAAATATCTGCTTCAATAAACTTTTTTTGTAGATACTGAAATTTTAATTTCATGTAATTTTCATATAACATTTTTGAATGTTTTTGAATGAATAGTTTTGAACTATTTAAAAATATAAATACCATACTTACCTCATGAGCCATATAGAAATAGGTGGTGTGCTAAACATGGTCCTCAGGCCAAAATTAGACAAATATTGTTCTATTTTATTTTAGTTTTATTACCAGACAGGAGCCTTGCCCTGAATGGCTCTGTCTAGAGCCAGCTGTAGTGTTTGGGTTCTTGACTTCATATAGGGAAGATTTCACAAGAACCCAGGTGACTATGATAAATACCCAGGTATTTATGAAAGCTGGGGACGACAAAACAAGGAAGGGCTTAGCATAGTGAAAGCCACAGGAGAACCTAGGCTGGACTGCCTCAGCTCACTGGGAATCACAGAAGAAGAGGACCCTGGAGAGAGGATCAGGGGTAAATCTGTGTCAAACTTCCACTGCCCATTGCTTCCCTGGCTACAAGTCTCCTTGAGACCCTTAGAGTTCAGGAGGAAATAAAATGTTCATGCCTGGGAAGGGACATGAGTGTGCTCTAGAGTGAGCCCACACTGCATTTTTGTTCTGAGGGCTTTTAATTTCCCCTTTACAGGTGAGAACCTTAGGGGAGGTCTCAGAGGAGGCTTTTAGTAGAATATTCATCAGTTCTTCAGGTGTGCCTTTTTAGGATCATGATCTCCACTGATTGATCAGTGGCAGGGCAAGGCACTTTAGTCATTTTAGCTGGTCCTGGCATTGCCCACGTGGTTTTGCTGCTTTTCTGGGACTGGAGCTGAAATACAACTGAGACCTAGATGTTGTCTCCAGGGAGGAAAGGCCAGGGGTAGAAAGGTTGTCCATATCTTTTTTTCCCAGTTTGGCCCCTGCCAGGCCTGCTACCCTAGTGACCATCTGTACCTGCTGTAAATTGCTCAGTCATTATGTTCAATGTCTGTCTCAGTTTCTCTATTCCACTTGCCAAAGAATTTTCCTAGCTTCTTCCTGTTTCACTTCTACTACACTTAGAATTTAGTTCTGGCACCTCTCATTTAGACAGATAAATTGTTAGGTCTTCAAATGAGAATATATACATGCCTATAAGACCAAAAAGGATTGTTGGATGAAGAAAATTGGACATTTAGTCTGGAAAATGGGACTTTGAACATGATTACCACCTTTAAGTAACTGAAAGTAAATTAGAGAAAAATATGAAATAGATTTGGAGAAGCAGTGTTTTCATTGCATCTTTAGGTATGGGATTTAGAATTAGAAAGTCCTTGATTTGTCTTAGCTCTGCCATGTAATGTGTATATTATTTTGGACAATACCCTAAATATTTATCTGCCTCATTCTCCTCATTTACAAAATTAAGAAAATTATAACACCTACTGATTGAAGTAGCCTGTTACATAAAAATCACTATAAAACTTGGTGGCTTAAAACAATAATCATTTATTGCATTTATTTGTAAACACAATGAAGTTATTTATTAGATTATTATTTTTTTCTCAATTCTGAGGGTAAACTAGGCAATCAGTCCCTCTTCTTGTTTCGCCTGAGCTCACTCACATGACTGCATTTAGCCAGAGCATCAGCTTTGCTGGAAAATCTAAAGTTGACCCACTTACCTGCCTGATCACTGGTGCCAGCTATTGCGGGAGGTACCTGGGATCTCCTCCACATGGCTGCTCAACCTCCAATAAGTCTAGATTGGCTTCCTTATTTGATAGCCTGAGTACAGCATTTTGAGAGAGCAAAGGAAAATCCTTCAGAGACTTTTGAGGCCTAGGATACTAAACATGCAGCGTCACTTCCATCACATGCTATTTCTCAAAGTAAGATATAAGATTCATCCATATTTAAGAAGGTGAAGGAGAAGCCTCTACTTCTGGATGAGAAAGTTCCGTTGCAATGGACTGTGGTCATAGGGATAGATCATTAAATGTGGCCATTAATCTAAAACATCTACATAATGGGGTATTGCTTAAGAAATGGTGGCATATAATTCTGGACCAGGCATATTTCTGGATAAAGAAGAAAAGAAAGAATACAGAGTGGAGGATGTGCCAGGTTGGGATGAGCTGCCTCAGGGCTGCCTTTGCCACCATGACAAATATTGGGACTGGAGGGATTAAAGGAGAGAAGCCAACACTAGATGCGCAGCTAGAAAAAAGGACATCCAAAATTACTCAGTCTTTGAAATTCTTAATGGGATTTTTCTTTTGTTTATTGTATGAAAATTAGTATCAAAGGAGCACAATTTAAGGCAAATCTCATGATGAGTATGTGGAAATGTATATTAATTTTATTGCCAAATTTTTGAAGTTAAGTTCATAGAATGATCATGGGGAAAAATTATGAACGTTTTCTGAAGCCAATTGTGAGATATTCGGCCTTTAAAGATAATCAAGTGTTGTATTGGGTTGCTTTGGTTTGTATCACCTGTTTTCCTTTATAAATTTCCAGAAAGAATAAGAGAGGATATTATATACATAGTTCCAATATTATTTAGATTAAAATACCAAGCATAGAAATGTTTTGGAAAACATCTGGTACTTGGGAAAAAAATAACTTTATATAAAATATAAGCATGGAGAATAGAAGTAAAAAAAAAGTAAATCCTTCTCCTTCTCCTCCTCTCTACAGACATCTCACTGCTGATATGAGGAGGGGAAAATTTTTTGGATAAATAAGGCAATTACAAAGAAACATCTGAATCATCCAGCAACATAATACAGAAACATGCAGCAAACGAGGCCAGGCAGATGTCATATTGACTGTAGCCATGCAGCCTCTGAAGGGTTTGGGTGGGTAGATTGTTTAACATTTTTGTTTTGTTTTGTTTTCATATGTGCTTTTGGAGGTCTGAGTCCACAAAGGAAATAATTATCAATTAGGGAATAGATGGAAGGCAATGGAAGGCAACTTCAGGCTTTTACTAAAGAAATAAGTAATAATATATGACAAGCAAAGAAATGTTTTTCTAGGTGTGGTCAACATTGCATAATGTGGAAAGCCTTGTGTTTAAATAAAGAAATGGTATGATTTGTTACTTTAAGAATCTTTCTGGCTGAACTGTGGAGAGCAGACTGGAAGGGGGCAAAGTTAAAGGGGCATTAATTAGGAACCTAGTAAAACTGCCCAGGTGAGAAATTATGACATCTTACATTATATGAACAATGAAAAAGACAGAAAAAAATGATAGATTTGAGAGGCATTTGTAAGTAAAGCTAATAGTGGTGATGGATTGGATTTGGAGGAGTGCGAGAATGGAAGTTGCCCAAAATTATCCTTAAGTATCTCTGCTTGACAGAGCCAAAGGGTGATAGTGCCAAGAAGAGATCAGGACAGGCCCAGGTTTAAAAAAGGTTAGATGTTGAATTTTAGATATTATTTAATTTCAAGTGCTTTTGAAATATTCAAGTGAGATTTTAAAAAGATAGTTTTAGGCATAATCTTAAATCTCCTAGTGGAGAGTTCCAGGTTGGAGATAAACACTCAGAATTCATCTGTATTTAGGGAGTCATCAAATCCAGGTGTATAATTTAGATACTATGGAATAAAATTGAGAGTGAGAAGAAGAAAATTGAAGGGTCCCAATACATGGTGGTGGTTAAATAAATATGCAAATCAGACTGAAAATAGGAACCCAGAGGCACAGCAGAAGAAACAGAGTAGCATCATAGGGACTCAGAAAAGAGAGTTGCCAACAGTGATCATTATGTAAGAAAGCCGAGTAAAATGAAAACAGCAGCAACAAAATTTATTCTCTTTACCATTATTAGAGAAGTAATAATGGAATAGAAATCAGATAGAAATGAATGAAGGGTGAGAAAACAGAGAGTATGGATATAAGAAATTTATTCAATGGCTTTGGCTATAAAAGGGAGAAACTGGGGTTGGATGAAGAGCTTGGTTAAAGAATATTTTTCAAGATGAAAAAACATGAGCATCTTTAATGTTAGTGAGATTAAAGGGATAGAGGAAAGGGTTAAATATACTAAAAATGATAACAAAATTAAGAGAAGGCCCATCTCTCAAAATCCAAAATATAAGTGGAAAGAATAACTACATTTCATGTTACCAGATATATCATAAAGAACTAACCTCTATAACATAACAATAGACATAAAAATAGGTGGTAATGGAATAAAGACAATTAGAGCTCTTGGAAGTAAAAAATATCACAGTTATAAAATAGCAGACAAAAAAATGAACTTGATTTGTTTAAGTAGTGAATTATGGGTCTGAAAGATTGAGTTAAGGATTCTCCCAGAGAGCAGTACAAAGAAAAAAAATGTAAAGTATGGGGAAAAAATTAGGACCTAAGGAGGGCAGATGCAGAAATTCTTCATCTGTATATAGTAGTTCCCTAAAGAGAGGTTAGGAAAAAATGGAGGACAATAAATATCTGAAGAAATAGTGGCTGAGAATTTTCCAGAACTTATGGAAGACATGGTCTACAGATTGAAAGATTCCAGTTTTTCAAATAGTGTTAAACAAGCATACACACATTTCACTGTGGAAATTCAAAATATTAAAGTCATTTGAGAAACTTTAAAAATGTACCAGAAGGAAAAAGACAGATTACCAACAGAAGAATACAAACCGTACTCATCTATCATTGAGCTGGATCCTGAGGAAGAAAGAGGGAAGTAAATAAAGCTCCTATCCTCTTGGCTTTTAACAGATACTAGGAGATGCTGACAAATCCATTCAAAAACAGCAGTGCATTAATCTGTGATAAATGATGGTCAAAAGATGTGAGTCAAGGATATCCAAATATAATTTATACAGTGGTCTAAATTTTAGAAAGTTGATTTTTTTTTCACACATAGTTATTGAGCACTCCTCATGTGCAAAAACACTGCATGTAACCCTCGGGGTAAATGACAAGAATGAAGAATGATGTTTTCTGCCCTCATGAAACTGCAATCTAGTGTGTTTTTATTTTACAGTACCTGGCCAGCTGTAGGATCTCTGTAAAAACATGGTTAATGACTTCATTGTATAGCAAATTAAGCTACCTTTAAATGTTTATAACCCAGGTAAAAGAGAAAATAAGAAAATGACTCAGCTTAGATTACTGCCATCTTTAAATGCTCAGGCGCTGAAGCTTAACCATCCAGCCTAGCATGTTAAAAATGTATTTGATTCACTATCCTGCTAACTCCCAGATGTGCTATGCCCATCTCAGCAGTGGTACCAGTATTGCACATTATTAATATGAGCCTACCACAGGATAGTGTTGCAAAATTAGGCAGTAAATAGTTCCAATTCAAATTACATGACTAAAAATGCAGATGTATTGAGTAGTTTATTGAAGTCATTTTTTAAATAACTGACATAGAATTTTTACCTTGTAGACAAAAGTATATAACCCCTTTTATTTGCATTGATCTTAAATACATGTAACAAATACTATTTACTGAGCACTCACTGCATACAAAGAACTCCCTCTGCATGTGATGTGCCTGGTCCTTGTGTATGTATGCACTATATTGGACACCATGTGCATTAAGGTGTAGCTTAGTCATCAGTGCTCATTTTTGACAGAACTAGAATCCAATCCAACTTGGTGATCAAGGCTCCAGCTTTTTTATGCATTGTACTGTGTTCCCAAATGTGCACTTTTTGAAGGCTTTTATATTCATTTGTCTCTTATAATGTGCTTGGAAATGTTGTTAGTTCCATTATAATAAGAAAAAAAACTAATAATAAATTTGAGAACTAACATTTAATATTAATTGCTTGCTATTTTGCATTTTTGTTTTATTTTTGTTTGGTTATTTTTCAATGCCATTTATTTACTTTACTTCTTATACTCCTCACCATCCTAGGTATTGTAGATTAAAAATTAGATATAATTTTCTTTTATAATTATTTAAACATATTATATTCAGTGTGTAAATTTTAAATAAATATTTTTACTCCTATTTGTTTCAGAAAGTAAAGGAACATATATCTATTTATCAATCTACCTACATATCTCTTGTACAGTATTTCTAGGGTCATGCAAAATGTAAAATTCTTTAAAAGAAAGAATGAATTTGCAAGCCACTGCTTTCACTATAGCTAGCAATAATGAGAGCGGTTACAAAAGGGGAAAAACAGCAACAACAAAATTAAAAAATGAAGTCTCAGAGAGGTGTGGCTCAGACCTGTCAGTTTTATGTCAGGTTTCTTTTAACAAAGCAGTAGCCTCAGTGAGTTCCACCTTCTTTTGGTACTTTTCACTCTCTGGGAGAGACTCTGTTTTAAAGCCTGGAAAACAACAACCTGGAAAAAAGGATACCTAACCATCCCATTCACTGTCCACTATGGACAGTCACTGTAGCTTTGCTTTTTCTTTCCAGAAGGGCTTCCTCTTCCTCTATCCTTTGACAGTGATTGACAGCTACAACAAGTTGTTGTGTTAAAGCTCCTGCAAGTCAATTATGAAAATGATGTGCACTTGCTTAAAGATGATTGTAAATTGCTTCTGGCTGATCAGAATAATGAGCCACAGTGATGCTAATCAACATTGGGCTTATACAGTACCTTGTTCCTACCCTCATGTTTCCAGCTGCAACTAGTTCACCCAAATGAGAGTATTTTCAAATTTCTTGTGGGCTGAGGCAGGATGCTCACAATGGAGACCTTCTTGGAGAAGGGAAGGGTTGGCTTCAAAGAGAAAAGATGAAACAAAGCAACACTCATTTTGCATCGGTTGTATAAGCCGTTATGTTTACCAGTGCCCCACGACTTTGGTTTAGGGAAGCAGGGAGAAGGCCTAACATTAGTTAGAGCCAGATCCTTTTCAAATGTGTAAGGTGTTTTATCACTGCATCTTCATGCAAGTACGGTGAAGGGGCTGTTGTTAGCCTCATGTAAGGGACGAGCAAAGTGACACTAGGAAATTGCACAGCCAATGGGTAAGGTGAGATTCAAATTTTACCTCATTAATTCCCACACTCAATCCACTCTATCAGTGTTACTAAAAAAAAAATGTCTATAGACCTCTTGCTTTAGGTCCTCCCTTGTGTACATGTTAAGGCTCAGCTCCCAGGGCTTACCCCTCATGTAGTCAGAATTTCTTGGGGGAGGGCGAGATAGTTGCCAGGGATGTACAAGTCTAAGAAGCAATTCCATGTTGTATTCACACACATTGAAGCTTGATAGCAAAGCTGTGTACCTTGACTATTCCTGTTTTCTCTTGAAATTCTCTAAGACTCACTACAGGTGTTTAATTGACCACAGAAACTTACTAATTTGCCTTTTATTCACTATATCTCAGAGGTTTCATTCTGAATTTTCTTTAGAAATTGGAGAAATACTATTTCAGTTTATTAATTCATATCTTGTGACCTCCACACACTGCCCTATCTCCTACAAATTGTTTCATATGTCAAACTGATTTTTTTTTACTCAAATAGTTTAAGCAGGGCTTGGAACAAAGATAAGGGGAAGTGACATATGCCACAATATTATGTGGTTCAGTGTGCCTTGTCCAGAAAGAGGCAGGGGAAGAACATAGGAGTAGAGGTCAAAAGGTAAATTCTGACATCAGACTTAAAAAAAATAACTCTGATTTTGTTGTTACTTGATTCCTCTGAGTCATTTTCCTTAAAAATAATAGTATATACGATTGATTGTTACCACAAATTAACTTCCTTTCTTACTTAAAATGAGGTATTTACTTGCAAAACCCAATTCAAAAATTGTTTTGTAGTCTCTCAAAATTTTAAACATAGGGTTACTAGGCAATTAAACTCTGAGAAAAAAACATACGGTTACTCAAAAAAATTATACCTTATTTATTATATCTAAAAACTGAAAACAACTCAAATGTTTATCAGCTGATCAATGGATAAATAAAAGTGGTAAATCCATAAAATAGGATATTATTTTGCAACAAAAATGCTACAGTACCGATGATGATTCAACATGTATATACCTTAAAAACATTATGCTAAGTTGAAAGATGTTACTTACAAAAAATGCATACTGTATGGTTTTATTTCTATCATATGATCAAGATAGGAAAATTCATAGAGACAGAAAATAGGTTAGTGGTTGCCTGGGAGGAAGTGAGAATGCAAAAAGTGACTGCTAATGGGAATGCGTGGGGTTTTGGGGGGAGGGGAGTTGATGTGAATGTTCTAAAATTGATTATGGTGACCATTGCACAGTTTTGTGAACATACTGAAGACTATTAAATTGAACACTTCAAAGAGGTGAATTGTATGATATGTATCTCAATGAAGCTACTAAAAAAGGTGGGTATTGGAAAAATAATAAGTTATACATTGTACCTACATTGTGTTTACCCAAAGCAGTTGTTCATGGCATCAGTAAACTCTTTTATAATTTTTGCAATAGAAATGCATTAAAAGTGAAGCAACATTCAGTCCTCTGAAGGCTGAGGTAGCTAAGGATATTTGCTGATTAGGAAATAAGCTAATACAATTATTGGAAGTCTTATGTGGGGTTTTTGGAATCTAGGCTGCATGTACTGACCTGACGTTTATTAAACTCAGTGCTTGGATGTTACAATAAAGGAAAATGAGGAAGGTAAATCTGTCACAGTGCATGCTACGTCAATAGAAGAGCTGAGGGCTTAAAAGAAAAGCTTACCCTTCGGTTGGAATAACCCAGTCAGTGAATGAGAAGGTTCTACCCATGTCCCTGAGATCCATGTTGTCCCAGAAATCCATTTTGGGATTTGGAACAAACCAGACAGAATGATAATCTCATCTTCAGTGCAAGTATAAAGGAAAGGGCTAAACGGCATCTCTGATTTAATTCCAGGCTTCAGACTGTAATTCTATGGCATGGATATCTCACGTATTCTCTGTTCTCCTGCCAAGCTCAGCAAGGATGAGCTGCCTTGCTCTGAGAATATGAGTTTGATGGTTGGGTTACATGAATCCTGGAAGCCTGAGATGTTTTGTTTGTTTCTGCTTATAAGCTCTTTAATGCCTTCTGACTCTGACACTGCCCAAACCCACACGGCAGAGATAAAATTATTGCTGGTTAATCTTATCAATTTTAGGGTAAACCCTGCAAATTGCTTTCAGGTTAATCTCTAGCATTAACCTGAAGAAATATTTTCGTATACAGCTTCTACTTCTGTTAAGAAATTATGCTATTGTTAAATGTTGTAAGAAAATATAGATACTAACATTAGCACAATACTAGACATTTCTTCATTTGCTATTTCATTTAATGCCTGAAGTAAGCTTATGTGGTAGGTATTATACCTCCACCTCCATTTTACAGATAAGGAAACTGAAATTTTGAGAAGATAAAAAACTTGTGTACAGTCATATAGTTAAAACATGAAGAGGGGCTGGAGTTCAGAGCTGTGCTTTTCTGATTGCAAATTCTGATCTTTCTACTGTTTCATGTTGCTTGGTTTTACTGGCAAGCTTACAGACAAGCTCATAACAATCCTTTAAATTTCTATAAGAGATCTTAGCAAATTGTGGTTTAGATAGTAGAAAGGAATGGACAAAAAACTTAGCATTGAAAACTAACATTGATTAAGCACTGATTAGGTTCCAGGTGGTTTCACATACATAACAACAGGTGTGGATGTTGTTTCTTATTTAGGTTACAGGTGGGGAAAATGAGGCATGCGATAGCCAACTCAGTAGTGTTCAGTTTGCTGCTAAGTGGTATTTTGTCTGTCCTTGGAGTGTATGTTCTTGTCTGTATTCTTGTAGGATATTTAGGAGGAGAATTAAAAGAAAGTTTCTTAAACTGAAAAAGAAAAGAAAGAGCTAAGTAAGGCCATAAGAGCAGAGCCCATACTTCCAAGGATCTTAAAGGCCAATGTTAAAGCTTGAATTTAAATTTGTTAATATCATTTTTAAGAAAAAGGGGATTTGTATGTGAGAGTAGTGAATTTGATTGTGAGTGTATAATTTATGTTGAATTCACTGCATCTAGAAACTGTAAATTTTGTGATACCATCCATGCTCCTTATGCCATTGCATAGATTTTTTTTGTAGTTGTTTTTGTGGCAGACACTGGAGTAACTGCGAGCTTAATATAACACTAAGAATTAGGTAACACTCAGAATTATATGCCACAGTACCATAGAAATAAGAGATGAGATTCTTACCCATTCTGAAAGGTGGTACATTTCTGGAAGGCTTCTTGGTATAGGCCATGTATCTTGGCTAAATCATCAAGTTGCAATCAAACTTAGGCCCAATATAGGGGATAGAGGGAAGGTAATGGAGGGAAGGGATGAGCCCAGGAAGAGAAGATTCTGTTTTAGTTAAAACATCATCTATATATCCAGCGAAAAGGTGTTTTCTGGTGAGAAGGGAGTGGCACCACTTTTATTAAGATGGGCTTCAAAAGGTCAAGTGGCTGAGCAAGTCACTGGTGCAATATAAAAGTAGAGGACTGGAACCTGATGAGATTCATGGTTATTGACTCAAATGAAGAAAGTGAGGCAGTATTTTCCAAAGTGGGTGATTTATTAGATGTTATACAGGGAACAAAATAGTTTCTATGATTAAACACATTTGGAAATTTGTAGCTATTCAACATAAACTGTTCTCTTGACTGCCTTTTTGGAACTTTGAGTGTTCTAATAACAATCAAAGTTTAAACATGCATTTTAAATTTTCAGGGAAATAATAAAATAGTGTTTCCAAAATTTGTTTGGTCTCAGATCATTCATTCATTCATTCATTTTTGTTGTGTAGAAACCCAAGGAGTAATTGTTCAACGGGACAGACATTTGCAATCACTGGTTAAAAGAAGGATCTTTGATGCCTGATGATCTTGGGTTTAATACCAGCCCATCAGGAATAGCTGGGGAAGTTAGTCACAGCTTCTTTATCTGCTTCCCAGCTGTTAAACAATAATGATTATAGCACCCCAGAGAACTGCTGTGCAGAGTAAATGGATATACAAAAGCTCTTAACATGGGATCTGACACATGGAAAGCACTCCATCCATGGTTGCTGTTATTATTGTTGTCAACATAGAAAAAAAGAAAAGGAAGAGAAGTCCAGTGTTATATCCGGCAAAGTCATTTTGAAAAGAAGGTTAAGAATCATAACTATCTTATGAATATCACAGATGCCATATCTTCTTTTAACTCTAGCAAATCAGTGAATACTAATTAAAGCAAGGGAATGAAGAAAGGTATGTTTGAGAAAGAAGATCCACAGGGAAGAAAAACTGAGTCCCCAATATGAGACAGGCTTGGAACTGCTTTCATACCAGAGGTACTGAGATGGTTAAGCCTGGGTCCCAATCATTGCAAAAAAAGTTGCTGAAAAGACCTTGGATAATTAAGATATGCTTTAACCAAGAACATAGTGAACACCAGAATTCAAAACTTTAAGATGTCATTTCAAAAGGTTGAGCCTCATAGTTTATTAAAAGGATGATGGGAATTTCTGGTCCATTCCTCACCAACACTCTTTCTTCAAACCCAGCCACATTTACTTTTTCTTATTTAAATCAGATAGCATTAGAGATAGGAGTGTATCCTGGACAATGGCTTTTGAACATATTAATTATGCTTTATGTTTTTGAACAAAAAATAGAGAAGGGAGTTTGACACAGCAAAGAGAAATAATGATGCCTATTTACAGACAATACACATTTTTCTATGGTTTCTGGAGCCATAGCACTTACAGTATTAAACACTGAAATCAGTATTTGACCTTCCCTGTGTGCTGGTTACTAACTTGAAAATTAAGGTATCCTAGTCTACACAGTGCTTGATCAAGGAAAAATAGTGTCTTAAAATTAGAATTCACTTGTTCTCTAGTTTCTTCTAACTTCTAAGTTTGTCCTTTAATTCTTAGTTTTTACTTTTGCCCACCCCCATGCTTTCAACTGGAAGTCACTGAATTAGCAGATGACCTCCCAGAGACAGACTGAGCACATTTCTCATTCTATCAGTGATCATTAGAAAATACTACAATGGGGACACACCAGAGAACACACACTTTTACACTTTTTTCTGTCACTGAATATGTCCTACAAACTACCCCAAGAATGTTACACCTATATGAAAACCATTATCAATAAATAAGAAGTACCACTTAGAATACTGCTTACATGTTTAATTTTTTCTATGTTTAGTTACCAATTTTCTTTTTAATGAAGATAACTTCACCTTGCAAGCTCTCCTCAGTCAGATACACTATGGATTCAAATCTATTAGTTCTGTTTGTTAACTTGGAAAGAGACCAAGCTCTAAGCCATAGTGTGAGTATTGAAATATATCGTATTTGATTGGATAGATAAAAGTAGTAAATGCTGAGGCTTCATCAAATTGTGAGACTGGAAAGGGAAATTATTTCATAGTTATTCTAGTACAATAAAAACTAAAAATACCTTCTTCCTTCCTTGTCCTAATTGTCCAGATAGGCAGTGACATTGTCCAGGTTATGTTAGGATTCATTATATTATCTGTAAAGAACTTAGCATGATGTTTGAAACATAGTAAACATTCAATTATTTCTAAATAATTGCAGGTATAAGAATTAAACACTGATTTTGAGTCACTGACAATATTTTGCTTGTTTATTGTTTCCTCAAAACAGTTTCATTTCTATTTAAAGTGTATGTTGAATATTTATCTATTTTTATTGGTTTGATTTACTTGTGTATTTACTCCTTTCTCTGCCAGATATGTATATCTTACAGCTTCCTCAAGAGTTCTAGATGGTTAAAAGAGTTACCAAAGTATTCTTTAGCAAAACAGAATTTCTAGTTCTCTCAAAGGGAGACTGACCATGACCTTTGTAAGTGTATCATTTCATGTGTAAACTTGATCTGCATAGTGTATTAGAAAACAGGCCTAACCAAGGTGATTCCATAGTTTTTACCTATATGTGGGAAAGCCAATTGTCTTCTGTTCTACAATCTTCTATTTCTTTTTTATGATCCAGAAGTTTACAAAGTGGTTCAGATCTCCCCTAGTTCAGATCTTTAAAAAACTATGTGATGACTATTTTAGGATTCAATTGTTGAATAAATAAACTTATCATCAAATGGATTGGATGGGAAAATGTTGACTATTCAGTAGAGATTAATCCCTACTATTAGCAAAACTATCACTAGTAAAATAATAACTAACATTTTACAGTAGTTTACAAATTACTGAAGGCATTATTATATATCATTATCTTGGGTTGGCCAAAATTTTGTGTAGTTTTTCCCATATGATGGCTCTAGTAGTGCTTAGTTGTCTTTAACTTCATTCAAAATAACTATTAGATTTTATTTTGACAGCTGTCATATCAGTGTGTATTTACAGGAGAGAGTAACGGGGGGATGAGGACAACTGTAATTGACAACAATGAAAAAATATTTATCAAAATTGGTGAAATTCTGTGCAAACATTTTTATATTGAGGAGGGAAGGAAATACACAACATTTTAATGTGTTAAGCTTTATTATTTCAAGAAAGGTAAAAACACAACTGAGATGCAAAAAAAAAAAGATTTTTGCAGTGTATAGACAACGTACTGTGACTGATCCAAGGTGTCAAAAGTGATTTGCAGAGTTTCTTGGTACTATTGCCATTTTGGCCAAGTAATTCTTTGCTATGGGGCTGTCTTATACATTGGAAGATGTTTAGTACTAGCCCTGGCTCTACCCACTAGAAGCCAATTGCAGGAGATAGCTTACATACTCAAAATATCTGGATCAATAACATTTTTGGTGAAAATGAAAAATAGGTCTTTTATTTTACAGGAAAAAAACTAAATGGACTTTTTTGGCCAACCCAATAGTTTGTTGCTTACCATGATACACTAAGCTAGTTACAACAGATGTAATTCATTCAGATTGATTGTTTTGGAGACATATTGTGTAGTATATAAAATCATGAGTATTGAAATTAAGCCCAGGTTTGAATTCTTGCTTGTCTACCATAGTAGCTTTATGACTTTGGACAGGTTACTAAAATCTCTAAAACCTCAGTTTTCTCATTTGGAAAATGAGAATAATCATAATTTCCACTGCAGAACATGTTGTGAGGATTATGTGAGAAGATGCAGGTATGGAATTAGACCAGTGTGAATACTCATTTTGCTGTCTGGGTTGCTCTAGTTCTGAACTGATGAGGTTAACTTTCTTTTCTAACTCTACACTGATCAACTGAAGTTTATTTTGCCATAAAATGAAGATTTTCAAAAAGAAAATCTTCTTTTTTTAATTTGTTTTGTCTTTCTCTGTGAAGGGCATCACTATGCTTTCTGGTACAAAGGCGGGAAAAAGCATAAAACCATAGTTCAGTAGTTGCCAAGACATACTATGCCCCACCTCCCCTACTTTTGGCCAGCTCACCACCAGCTTGGGTATGTGGTCCCATGTCAGGCTTTCCTTCTCACTCCTCACTAGGATTATTCTCACACCATCAACCTGACACTCAGGATTACAGTCTCTCTGCTTCAAACAGTTGACACCTACTATCGATTATATTTTGTTCTGCAAACATTTTCCTTCCATATGTTCTCACCTTTGGTGTATTTACTTATCTTGTCCCTGGAGAATTAAGTCCTGCCCTCCCATTCTATATGCTATTTATCCAAAATACAAATTCTCTTCTTTTAAATTTTCATCTTTGCCAAGTGCTTATTTTGTGCCAAGAATTGTGTTAGGTTCTTTGATATATACTGTCTAGTATATTTGCTCCTCACAACCACAGAACCTCCTTTTAGGTGGAACTATGATACTCTTTTGAAAATGAAGAAACCAAGGCTGCCAGAGGTTTCCTAACAGTATCATAGTGTTCTGTTTGCTTGTGGAACTGGGATTTGACCCAAGACTCTTGTAATTCATATAAGGCATAGAAACTCTTCTGAGGTTGGTCAACAACCTTGTGGTAGCCCTTTCTACACAATAAACCCCACCTGATTTTACTGTCCTTGTTGTCTCACTGGCTTAAGAAAATACCTATCATTTATTTGGTCACCAAGAGGGCAGGACTTGTTTGGGATAGCTTGTCTTTGATCCACTAGACATCAGGGAGGAGGTCAAGTGGATCTCCCAGGATCTGCTTTCAACATGGCTCACTCACATGGCCAGAGATGTGAGCCACATTTTTCTCCACATGGGCCTCTCAAAGGGCTGCTTGGGCAGCTTCAGAACATGGTATGTAGGTTTCACAAGTGAGCATTCCAGAAGACAGAAACCAAGAACTACCAATTTGATAAGTCCTGACCCAGAAACTGTCACAGCATCACTGTCAATATATTCTCATAGAGCCCAAGTAGTCATAGAACCCATTCAAGAAGGCATAGACCTCCACTGTTTCATGGAAAGGCTGTCAAAGAAATTGGGAGACATGGCTTAAAACTACTGTGTCTCCCAAACCTCCCAGAAATTAATGCTGGAGCCAGGCTGTGACTGCAGGTTAATCTTCCACCAAAGCAAAAACTGAATTAAGGAGAAATGCAGCAAGTTTAAGCAATTTGTCCAGAGAGGAATGGAAAGTGACTACAAAGTCTTTAAACTAGCTACCACACTGTGGTTTACAAGATGAAATGGACCAGTGCATCATAATGCACTTCCAAATTTTGATGCTTTCTATCATGAACTGGCTAAAAAGGTAAGCAAGTTCTGATGTAGATCTCTAGTTTTAAGCACAATGGGCTATACCATAAACTAGAGAGGCTTGTGGTAAAAATCATAGATTAAATGGCTAAATGATATTCAGTTTAAATCATACTGGAACCATCTGCTTCCATGCAAACAATGTCTCTTTTGCATACATACATGTTATTTGGATTTAGACTGATTAGCTGCTTGTACTGTTTCTACAATTGCAGCACACTGCTTCTCAGTGATAAAATGGACTTTGTAGTGTACAAGGTGATGTGTGGATGCAGAGTAATAACTATCTGCTTCACACGCTACCCTGATATCTTAAGAATATCAACATCTACAAAGCAACATCTACAAAGAGTAATTTTCAATAAAGTCTGTAAAATTGTACAAGGAAATGGAGGGTGGGAATTTGGTAAGAGTTAGTGAGGTCTTTGGGTTGGAGAGTGCTGTCTGACACTGAGCTTCCTAGCATGTAAGAGTTTTCTAATAAAAACTCTTATTAGAAAATATTAAAAACTGGGTCACCCCTGGCTGGTGTAGCTCAGTGGATTGAGCACAGGCTGTGAACCAAAGTGTCGCAGGTTCAATTCCCAGCCAGGGTACATGCCTGGGTTGCAGGCCATAACCCCCAGCAACCCCACATTGATGTTTCTCGCTCTATCTCCCTCCCTTCCCTCTCTAAAAATAAATAAATACAATCTTTAAAAAAAAAACTGGGTCACTATTTTATATCATCATATCAAACTATTTTTCTTTTTAAAATAATTATAAGAAAATTCTAATAATCTAGAAATGATTTAATTATGTAATGTATTAAGTATAATTGCTATTGATTTTGTTCAAAAAGTGTGAAATATTCTGGCCAGCCTTAAATTTTTTAATATAAACTACAAATTTTGAAGTCAAATTTTGAAAATATAGGGGAGGTTCCACTATAGCTTCCTTTCTATTAATAAGAATGTTATTGAAAAGCATTTTAGGATAGTCTCCCTACCCCTCAAGGGAAACTGGGTGGTAGAGCCAATAATAACTAGTAATAATTATTGAGGTGTTTATTGAGGGCCTATTACAAGCCAAGGAAGTATGCCAATTTGTTAAGCACCTTTCCTAGATGCATTTCATTACCTGCCTTCTGGGCAGGTCAGTGTTATTCCCCTTATACAGAGATTTAAGGGGTTACTCAGCATGTTGTAAGCTTAGAAGGATAAGCTATAAGTTAAGCTAGGTCTCAACGTCAGAACCCAAAACTACTTTTGCTTTTTCTCCACTAAACACTGCTCTTCTACCATAAGTCAGAGAGCACACAAGAGTATAAAAGTGCCAACATAGAAGGGAGAATGAAGGGGAGAACATGACAAAGGGTGACTTAGGGTGAAGGGAAGGAATGAGTATTACATGTAGGAGGGAAACAGAATCTCCTTCTAATCCAACCTCATTAGAGGACTTTGTTTTCACCACCACATTAGCCCAGAGTGATCTTTGCTATGATTATTTCCTGTGTCTGGCTTGGGGGTACTTCTCAGGGACAGCAGTATGGTCAAGCTAATAGCTGCCTGTGTCAGTCTACCCAGGAGTGCCCTATGGAGATCGTGACCCATACAGTAACATGAAAGCCCAAGAAGGCTGTATTGCAGCCCTCCCCACATTATATTATCCCCCCTCTGAACTCCTATTACTGCTTGGATCCATTATTTGACTCTTGGCTCACATTGTCTCGTGTTGCTATTGCCCTGGGTAGACAATTCTCCCTCTCCTCTCCCCTCCCCTTCTTTTAGGAGAAGAATTATGACATAACACTTCTATGCATTCCTGCAGCTCCTCATGTAGTGTACTAACCCCATATAGTAAATGCTCCTGGGTGAATGGTAGGAAGCATTGCATACTCAAGAGAGTAGCTGAAGACTTCTGAAGCTTCCCCATCTCACTCTTTTTTCATCATCAAAATGTGTGGATTTACATAGTGTTTTAAAGCATAGAGATGATTTCACTTTAATAATTTCATTCCTTCCTTACAACAATCCTGTGAAGCAAGCCATAATGCTTATATCTGTATCACAGAAAGATGAAACTGAATCTTAGTGTGGTTAATTAACTTGGCCAAGGTCCCATAGCTAGAAACATTATAAAATGTTTCTTGAATGAAGGAAGAAAGGGAAAAAGCAGTACAATTCAGATTTGAGACCAAGTCTCTAACTGCATGTCCTATGCTTCATAGATACCTTGATTAAACTAATTTCACTGAAGACTGCATTGTTTAAAATAATTTGAAATGGCACAACTCAGTGGTGGTGGGTGGGAAGAACAAGGAAAATAGATAGTGCTCTTTAAAACTTTTTTGTAGGAGGTAATATCTCTCAGGGAGCATAGATGGGTTAGTTGATACAGGACACGTTTCTGACAACTGGGAAGTATATGCTCACACCCTCAAAGTAACACAGCATTGTTGATGCATCTCCACTTACTAAATTAGCCTTTGAAAGACACATTTTACAGTTTTTCATATTTTACCTTTATTAAGAGCCTTGGAGAATGTTGGTGAAAAGTGCCTGTGAACCCTTTCTGATCTTTCTCCCCATCTTTGCTCTATGAATAGAATTGTCTTTTTTTCTGAGCTTTAATCAGCGTCTTACTGAAGAAATAGTGATAATCAAACAGATTTTTAATACTTTAACCCATTATATTTAATTGGGCTCTTTAGGTTACATAAATAGAGATGAGTGAATCTTTATATCCCCTAGCACTAAATGCTACTTACCTGACTCAATAAATCAACCTCCCATCTTACCACCACCCCACCCCCTACAAAAAAAAAAAAAAAAACCTACAATTAAATCTGTGGTGCTGGATCATTTCTTGCTGACAATAATTATGTGGAAGAATTCAGAACTTATCAGAGGGCCTAATTGAAAGTAATAAACCTTCTAGCTAATCTTATACCTAAAGTCAACGGTCCCATTCTAATGTTGATGATAATGTGAAAGCCTAAAATAACAGACTGCATGAAAGATAATCATTGCTCTCAATTATTTCTGTGCATGAATATAACACACTTATGAGGGAGAGTGTCTTTTCTGAGTTAGGAAAAGAAACTTTGTTTTCTGTTTTTGGATGTTAGAAATATCACTCAATGCACCAGGCCAACCTTGAAGAGGTAGAATTTGGCCATGATAAATAATAGAATTTGAGCAAATTGAGACTGATAATATCCTAGGTGGAAGAGACAGCAGAAGCCAAGTCAGCAAGGTAGGAGAACACATGGGAATGGGAATGAGTCTATATGACTCAAATGTTTGAGGGGAAATAGATGGAGGTGAAGGAAAGCCAGAATTCTCACTCTGCAGTTTTAGAAGGTTGCCTGAGGTATGTCACAGATTTGGCTACAGGGCTGAAATTATTTTTTTATTTTTTGGTAATAACAGGGACAATTAAATGTAGCCAACTTGGGAATGACATAAATAGATCTATGCTTCATACAGATTCATTGAGGCTATAGAATGTGATGTGAGTGAGAGAAATGGAAATTAGAGGCAACAGGGAAACTGATGCAGTCATGGAAGAGAGAGGTGATGAGTCCAGAGTTATGTTGTGGTCTTTAGAGGAAGGATGTGGGGGATTTTTTTTTTTATTTTGATCATTGTTCAAGTACAGTTTTCTGGGAATTTCTATTCTAGTGTGAAGTGAAGATTCCAAGAATTGTTGAGTGATGGTTTATGGAAGTTGAAAAAAATTTGTAGCTAGACAATAAGTTAAAATTTCAAGGAGGAAGATAATGACATTTATTATAGATAAAGGAGAAAGGCCAAGTTGGAAAAAGGGGGGAAGAGGACCTGTGTCAGCCTCGATGGTTTAGGAGAACATTCTGCACCTGAAGAGAGATGTCCCACTGACAGCTGGGCACGCAGTGCTAGTCATGAAAGGCCAGAGCTTGTTGTCAGTGACTATTAAGAGTCTAGAGCAAAATTATGAAACAAAGACTATGTAGAATTAAGAGAAATAAAAGGGAGGGAAAATGGTACTACTTTAAGGAATTTTTAAAGTTAAGGGATAAACTGGAGAAAAAGAAGGAACATTGGACTTCCTGTTTCTCAGGAGCCAGAAAGAGACCAAGAAGATAAAGAGACATGAAAATCAAGAAAGGAGAAAGGCATTCTTGCTAAGAGTTTCTGTTGAAAAAATAGGTGAATAGATTAGGTGATCAGTAGACCATTTATAATAAAAAAAAATAATTCTAAGTAGAATTTTGGAAGTTAAAAGCCTGGATATCAGGATTTGAAGTGTGCCAGTTAGGAAGTTCCTAGTGTATTTAAATTATGTTTACCAGTGATTTGACAGTAAAGGGTTGGAAAGTAATAGACCAATGTGACTTGCATGTGAGGGAGAAGAAGGGGCTGCAAAGTGTATTTGGTTACTGTTTTGATTGCTGCTTTAGTTTTGTTGTTTAATAAGATATTTGGAATTTGTATATAAGAATAAGAGAATGAAAAATGGGGATGAAAACTAATGTGAATTACACATTAATACATGCTTATAGGCTAGGCATTTACCCAAGCTGTAATGACATTAGGCCAATAATCAATTTTTATTTTTATTCCTTCCATCCACAAATATTCAATGAGTACAGATTATGATCCATGTGGTATAATGGGCACTAGAGGAGAAACCATCTTTGACCTCACAATACTCAGAGCCTTAGGGACACAGTCAGAGGTGGAAAGCTGCCTCTGGGTTACACTGATGTGGATAATGCACAAGGCAGGGGGAAACTGAAGATATGTAATAGAAGTATGATATCAGAAGATTATGTTTTCAAAGAACCATCTTTCTAAAAGAAATGTTATTTACAGCTATAACTTTGCAGCCTTAGAACTTGAACCCTTGCCCATATTGCTTTACCTTCACTTTCAGTTTTAGCTCTCTTAACCCTTCTCTCTTCCTCTCTCCCCACCCCCATACTTCAATACCTCTGTGCTCTGGGACTTTGCAGATGCTTTTCCCTTTGCCTGGATGCCCTTCACCTACTTGTTACTCTGGAAAATTCCTACTCACCCCTTCATCCTCAGCTCTCTTCATCTGGAACCTTCCCTCATATCACTAGACAAATGTAGGGGGACCCTGTGAGCATCACCTGTCCTCTGTTGCAGAATCCAGGTAAAAAATGGACCCATGATAGCATGTTTGATTTATTTCTCAATCAGAGGCTTGGAGTCAGGAACCATGCATTTCCTTCCTTACATCATAATGCCTTGCACACAGGAAGCCCTGGGAAATATATGTGGAATAAATGGCTGGGAGTATTGATGAAAATGCTTATCTCCTTAATATCTGGATACACGTGAATCTTCATTTGGTAGTACTGTGGGAATATTTTTCCATGTGTCATGACCACATTCGTTTTTCATTTATGTCATTACCATAATAATATCTCTCCATTTGCAGCTTATGCATTTGAAAATAAATTGCCTTGCCTAGGAAATGGGGTGAGAGAATGCTATTAAGTGACTATAATTGTTATTACCTTAGTAGTCACCTGTATATTATAAAATTGAATAGAAAAATTCAACTGAAAGAACTCAAATGCTTCATACATATTGAGTATACTTTCTTGGTAGGATAATATTTCTACAGAAAATACTATCCTATTCCACTAAACTATATTTTATTTAACAAAAACATGGATATATCCTGATGTGGGCTTAAAAAGTATCAGAGCTAGTCAAATGCCACAAAATTATTCCAGCTCTGGATCTGAAATTGCACACAGAAGAGAGTAATGGCACTGGAGACAAGGGTTGAATATGGTGGTGATTTGTCTCTTGTGCTCACCTGTGCTTAGAAGCAGCTCAGCATGTTTAGAATGTCCTCCTTTCCTTCAAAAACTTGGCTAACTCCCATCTCACCTTTATTGTACATTAGTATGGCACATACTAACACACAACTCCATGAAGATTTCTTCCTGTTTTCTCAGACATTAATTCTGTTATCTTTACATACATCTCATTTTACTATAATTACTTGTAGACCTATAATTTATATTAACTGATGAACCTTTCCAAGTCAGAGGCTTTGTTTTATCTTTCCATCCTTGTAGTCCCTAAAGCCTGGCACATTGCCTGCTCTATAGAAAGTACTCAACAAATATTAAAGTGATATATCCCAACCAAGGTTCTTATGATTGGAAGTAATCATAACAGTCGTAAGTGCTCTAATCTTACACTAGCTTATATATTTGGTTACTTATAAAAAAAGAAAATATAACAAATGTTAAATTCCTTGGGAATATGGACCAAACTATATTCAGCATTAATGCTATTATTACTTTTATACAAAACACATGGTATTCCTTCTATTATATACAACTATAAAAACTATAAAATGTTTTTGAAATATTTTTTTTTGTATCTGTGAAATATGTCATTGGTATTTTCATAGGGACTGCATTGAATCTCTAAATTGCTTTGGATAGTGTGGACCGTTTGATTATGCTAATTCTTCCAGTCCATGAACACGATATATACTGCTATTTGTGTCTTCCTTAATTTCTTTGTTCAGTGTTCTGTAGTTTTCTGAGTACAGATCTTTTACCACCTTAGTTAAATTTATTCTAGGTACTTTATTTTTTTGTTGCTATATCAAATGGGATTTTTCCCCCTAATTTCTGTTTCTGATGTTTCATTGTTGGTATACAAAAATACTTTTGATTTATGAATAATGACTTTGTATCCTGTTGTTTTGCCAAATTTATCTATTAAATCAAGTACTTTTATGGTGGAGCCTGTAAGGTTTTCTATGTATACTATCATGTCGTTTGCAAACAATGACAGTTTTACTTTCTCCTTTCCAGTTTGGATGCCTTTTATTTATTTTTTCTTGTCTGATCACTGTGGCTAGAACTACTGTGCTGAATGGAAATGGTGAAAATGGTCACCCTTGTCTTGTGCCTTATCTTAGGGGGAAAGCTTTTAGTTTTTGCCTGTTGAGTATGACATTGGCTGTAGTTTTCTCATATCTTGCCTGAATCATTGATGACACCAAATGGCCTCAGCAATTTTGAGAAAGAAGAACAAAGTAGGAGAGATCACAATACCTGATATCAAACTGTATGACATGGCCACTATAATCAAAATGGTCTGGTACTGGCATGAGAACAGACACATAGATCAATGGAACAGAATAGAGAGCCCAGAAATAAACCTAAGTCTCTATAGTCAATTAATATTTGACAAAGGAGGCAGGGGCATAAAATGGAATAAAAATAGCCTCTTCAATAAATTCTATTGGGAGATTTGGACAGGTACATGCAAAAAAAAAAATGAAACTAGACCACCAACTGATACCATACACAAAAAATAAACTCAAGATGGATAAAAGACTTAAATATAAATCATGACACCATAGAAGTCCTAGAGAAGAACATAGATAGTAAAATTTTAGATATCCCATGCAACAATATTTTTATTGATATGTCCGCTAGGGCAAAGGATAAAAAGGAAAGAATGAAATGGGACTACATCAAATTAAAAAGCTTCTGCACAGCTAAAGGAAATATCAGCAAAATAAAAAGGGAACCAACCATATGGGAAAACATATTTGCCAATGATACCTCAGACAATAATTTGATATCCAAAATATATAAAGAACACATATGACTCCACACCAAGAAGACAAATAACCTAATTAAAAAATGGGCAAAGGACCTGAACAGACACTTCTCCATGGAGAACATACAGAGGGCTCATAGGAATGTGAAAGGATGCTCAAAATCACTAGCCATCAGAAAGGTGCAAATTAAAACCACAATGAGATACCACTTCACACTGGTCAAAGTGGCCATCATTAACAAATTAGCAAACAACAAGTGCTGTCGAGATTGTGGAGAAAAAAGAACCCTTGTACACTGTTATGAGAATGAAGACTGGTGCATCCACTGTGGAAAATAGTATGAAATTCCCTCAAAAATCTAAAAACAGAACTGCCTTCTGATCCACTGATTCCACTGCTGGGATTATACTGTAAGAGTCCAGAGACACCAAATCAAAAGAACCTATGCACCCGCCATGTTCATAGCAGCTTTATTTACAACAGCCAAGTGTTAGAAATGGCCTAAGTGCCCATCAGCAAATGAATGGATGAAAAAACTGTGGTACATTTACACAGTGGAATACTACACAGCAGATAGAAAGAAGGAACTCCTACCCTTCACATCACCATGGATAGAACTGAAGACTATTTTGTTAAGTGAAGTAAGCCAGACAGTGAAAGACAAATACCATATGATATCACCTATAAGTTTAACCTAATCAACAAAACAAACAAATGACCAAAAAAGAACCAGAGATGTGAATATAAAGAACAAACTGACAGGGACCAGAGGGATGTGGGAGGGGAGTAGTGGGGGAAAGATGGGGAACATGTATAAAGGATGCATGGACACGTATAATGTGGAGGGGATTGTCTTTGGGATGGATGGAGCAGGGGGAAGCAAAGGAGGGAAATGAGGACAACTGTAACTGAACATCAATGAATAAGTAAATAAATAATAACATGAAAAACTATAAAATATTATTGATGCTATGAAGTAACTTACCTCTCATTTTCTGAACTTCTTGCTTCTCTATTTCTATTGATAAATTAATTTTATTCCTACTCAATACTATCAAGAACAGAAAAAATTATTTTTATCTTCTTTCTAAGTATTTAGTAACTATTTTTATTAAGTACCTACTATACATTCAGAATTTTGCATGAATTATTTCTACTTTTTACAACAACACGCAAGTCATGGGAATTATGGAATAGCATGAGAGTAAGACAGAAGACAGAGTTAGATTTTAAGGGAAGGTCTTAGGCTACTATCTTGATGACAATAAGAAGACATTAAAGGGCTTTAAGTAGAAAAGTAATATAATCTAAAACTGGTGTGTCTATTCCAAATGGTCAGTTTTCTTATTATATACAAAGAAGTATTTCATGGTTCTATATGACTATTATTTTAATGATTTTTTGTATTCTAAAATATATGTGAAAATTTATTAATGTTTAGGAATAAAATAGAGTTAGACAAATCTCCCATGCAGAACAATTCCAGGTAATTTATGTATCTACTCTGCACTCAAGGAACTTTTACATAAATCCACCCCCAAAGAGTAGCCCTCACATAATGACTTTCTTCTGAGGAGTACAGTGTGGAAAGGAGCATGGAGGCAAGGTCACTTCACAGTGGAGAAGCCTAGCAATCACTCCCTCAGCCAGGTGACCAAGGTCAACATCAACTGTGATCAGTTGTGTTGACACTTTGAGTCTCTGGTGTGATGTGGTGGAAATGGCATTTTACCTCTGTGGTCTTCCTTCCTAAAACCCCTCATCTATGTCTAACTATGAAAAACAGAAAAATTCAAATCAGGAATAAAATTCTGTAAAGTTTTGGACAGTACTCTTTAAAAGCATTGAAATCATAAAAGAGAAATAGAATGTCTGAGAAAATGTCACCACCAACAGAAACCTAAGGAGACATGACAACTAAATGTAATATTGTGTCCTGGATGAGATGCTGGGACAGAAAAAAAGGACATTAGGTGAAAATTAAGGAACCTTGAATAAAATATAATGTATAAATATTGATGTCTTAGTTGTAAGAAGTGTACTACTAAAATTAGCATAATTTTAATAATGGCAAAACTGATTATGGTACATATATGAGATCACTATTATCTTTGAAGCATTTTCTGTAAATCTAAAGCTATAATAAACTAAAAACCTTTATTTTTAAAGAAAGATTTCAATAAGAACTGCTACATTGAAACTCTACTAAATGCTATTTAGTGATTCATTAATAGCTGAGAGAATGGACATTACTACTAAGAAAAACAGGATTAGCTTTTTGAAGTTATGCAATAGAACATGATGTTGTAATATGTCTTATATCCTGAAATAAACTAAAGTTTTCTTGGTGCTAGGAGTTTTTTTTACAGGGAACAGTTTGACTTTGTGAAATAAGAACCAGACTGGGAGTTCATCCTCTACCACTGTGTGACTTTGGGAAAGTTTTTTTTGTAAAATAGAGATGATAAAAACTCTATTTATTTAAAAGTGAGATTATGTCAACAGCAGATCTGAGAAACACCATGTCTGTTTTCAAAGAGAGTTTGAGAAAAAATAATTTCAAAACATATGCAAGGAGTTTCAAACTGTAAAACACTACAGAGATATAAAAAAAGACCTTGTAGACTTCACTATCTCCATGTCTCACAGACACCTTTAATGCAGCATTTTTTATTGCTGATACTATTACAGATGCCCTCCATTGTCCCCCCACCTCTGTTTCCTCCACCCAGTGCCCCCCACAGCCTTTATGCCATCATTGTCTGTGTCTATATGCTGTAAATACTAACTCATAGTTGTCTTTTCAAATATAATTTTTTGGATTCTTCAAATACCTTATGTCTCTCATTTCCTTCATGTCAGTTGCACATGTTAGAATGCATTAACTGCCATAGAAAATAATATCATTTAATTCAAATTTAACAAGACCATATAGATTACTAGGAATTAGGCCCTTTCCTCACCAAGGTATTCCTTTGTTATTCCCGAAATGTACCCTGGGCCTCACATATGCTTAAAACAAAGTCATTCAGTCTTGTTGCTCTGATTCTACACCCCCTAATGCCTCTCCTTTGAGAAGTAATCCCAATGGACACAGAGATGTGTCACTATGGATTGTCACTAATTTTTCTTTCTTATTTATTCCAGTTAAAAGTTGGCAGAACATTACAAAGTATGAAAGCTCAGACTATAATTTCAATAATATTTTACTGATGATCTGACCATAACAGGGAATAAGTACAATATAGAAAATAACTTATAACCTTAGCCTAAGGCAAGATGGTTCTTGGGAGTCCTTCCTCACCCAGATTTCTGTCTCATTTCTTTTCACCCCCAACTTTATTGAGACATAGTTGACATATAAAACATGGCAATCTGCCTCACTCTGACCAGCCTCCAGGGTCTGGGCCTGACTTATCACCTTCTATAAGTGCCCTAAAAATCACAGTACCTCAGAGTGTAGGTCAGACTAAGTCCTGGTTCTAAAAGGAGAAGGTGACTTTTCTTCATCTTAATCTAAATGCTCTATGTTAGCTAGTTAGGTCTGCCATGACAAAATATCATGGACAGGTGGCTCAAACTATAGAAATTTATTTTCTTACATTTCTTAAGGTTAGAAATCCAAGATCAAGGTACTGGCAGGTTTGGTTTCTTCTGAGTTCTCCTTGGGATCCAGATAGCTGTCTTCTAGCTGTAATCTCAGATGGCCATTTCTCATTCTGTATCTTATTCTCTTATTATAAAGATACAAGTCATTGGATTTAGACCCACCTCAATGACCTCATTTAAAGGCACTATCTCCAAATACCATCACCTTCAGAGGTACTAAGCGTTAGGACTTAAACATATGAACTTAATGGGGAACACAATTCAGCCCATGACATCTTCCTTCTGAGTGCCCCAGGATATCTGCCACAGGACTGAGCTTTTCCTAAGAAGACTGATAATAGGATATCCATTCTCTTTAGGGGTTACTTCATCCTTATGTGCAGAGGCATGCTGTTGTCCTATAGTTTCAATTTTTAAAAAAATGCTACACAGTAGTCAGAAAATCATAGCTTTGTCCGCTATACTACTGCTCAATTTAATTCTTATTGGCCTATAATAAATTTAGAGCTATTTCTTCTTAGTTTCTTCATTTTAAAAGTTCATAACATGACCAGGTTACCTTTTCATAGTTACACTTACCATGTAGAATTGCAATTCTACATGGTTACTTGCATACTTTTCCAGGTAGACTGTGAACCTCTTGAATAGGACTGTGTTTTATTAATTACCTAGTACCTGTTGCAGTAGGTATACAGTAGGCACTTGGTGAGATATAACATTGCATTGACTTAATGCTTTGTGCAATAAACATGTATTGAATGTCAACTCATTGCTAAACAGCATGATAAATACTGGAGAAAAAGCTACTCATCCATTACCTGGCCTTAACTCTCACCATACTCAGTTAAACAAACCCAAAATTAGCAGACAGGTGGTATCACTCTCTTTGTATCTGTGTTTTCTCATTGAATTAGAATCGTCATAGATATCACAGTCCAGTGTAAGTGTAATAATGGACAGAGCTATGAACTTGAACCCAGAAGATTGGCTACCTGTTGTAGCTCCACTGCTAATTTCTCTAAATTCTAGTTGCTTCATCTATATTTTATACTATACATCTATAGTTTATACTGGCCCTATTTTTGGTGGCTTTCATCTTAGACATTCTGTCTTCTACAGAAAAAGTAGGCATTCTTACAAGATCAGGGTCTTGAACAATTTCATCTGTGTTACCTGACTGAGGGTCTGAATGCTAAACACTAAACTGAAGAAAGATTCTTATTATAGACTAGTGCCCAGCAGGAGGGGTACACAGGCTTTGCTATTCTTTTAATTGAAGTCATTTCACAATTTTAGTGCAACCGTTTGTTTCATGCTTGAGTGACTTGTAATAACTTTATTTGGTATTCCCAAAGTAGGAGCAAGAAAAGAGCAGGAAAAAAAAAAACCCAAAATCCTCCTCTGCTTATCCTATTGAACAATACTCCTATTATGTACTAGACAGAATCAAAAACTATTATTTTTCAAGTTGCAGCCACAGATTTTATTATGCACTTTTGTATAAAATGCCTATATATTTTTTTAAGGTAGAACAGTGTAACCCTAACTCCAAGGTTTCCTCCATCAGATTGTCTGAGCTGGACCTGGGTTTCTTCCTTTGCATGACCAAGGCCCAGGGAGTCTAGATCTTAAAGGAGTTCTGGTTTGAACTGGTAGAATACCTGCCCTGTAGATTCCTGTCTCAAAAGTGGTTCTGAGGAAAGACTGTTATGTGAAACAGCAGGCTATCAGGGGAAAAGCATGAGTTCTGAGGTTGGAGAGACATGATTTCAATTCTTAGAGAAAAAAGAGGGCTAAAAGAAATTATGTTCTGAGACTATGATATCAAGATTTTGGGCAGACAGAAATATTACCAACTTATTATGTCTTACAAATAATTAGGACATCTGGCATTACCATCCATCTTGCCCCCCACTTTACTCATGTATTAGGTTGATGCCAAAAAAAAATCTATGTTATAAATAACTCATCTGTGGTATATAGTGGAAAGTGTTTTTTAAAGATTATTTACCTTTTATGTTAGAAATAACTTCAAACTTAAAAAGAAAGTTGCAAGAAAAAAGCATAATATATTTTTAATTTATCCAAGTTACCTATCATTCATGCTTTACTCTAATTCATAATTTCTGCACACTTTTTGTACTATTTAAGGATATATTAGACAAATTATGGAACTTTAAACCTAGTAACCTCAGTATTTTTAATAATAAGATTCTCTTAGGTATCTACAGCATATATTTATCAAGTTTACCATATTTATTACTGATACAGTATTTTTTCAATCTACATTTTATACCCCAGCTTTGTCAGTTGATTCAAACATGTCCTTGGTAGTTTTCTTTTCTCCCCAATACAGTATTCAATTGAGTATTATATTTATACGTTATGCCTCTTCAGCATCTTTTAATCTAGAATATTTCTACTGTTTTTGTTACCAAACTGAAGGGATTCACTTGCCTGCAGGCATCAAAGCCCAGTAAGACACAAACAGGAGCTTGCAGCAAGGAAGTACAGGTTTATTTTTAGGAAGTGGCCCACACCCAGAGACATAGGTGAGCTAATGCCCAAAGACTTAGCTCCTTGGTGGCTTCCAGGAGATGGATTGTTAGGGAAAATCATTAATCATGGTAACTAGAAGCTAGGGTCGTGGTCAGGGTCATGGTCTCTACTGATTGGTTGGTGCTGGGCTAGAGGGTAGTTGGTGTTTCTATCTACCTCTGGTGTCAGCCTAGTTTTCTTGCTTTTCTGGGCATGGGCCTGAAACACAACTAAGGCCCAGATACTATTTTTAGTTGGATTGAAACTCTGTTTTTGTGGTCAATAGACCTGAGGCTGTGTTTCTAAGACTATTTGATTATCTGATGCTGATCGGAACCTCATTGTCCTAAGGGCTTAATAATTAAGGGAGTGGCTGAGAAATGGAGAAGGGGGCAGATCAGTCAGGGTGCTGGGTGAGGCCCATTTTAATAAAAAAGTGAAGAAAGGAGAAAAAGTCATTGTAGAGAAATGAAGCTTCTATGCAATTACATTTTCTGTTTTCCTTTTTGTTTTTGACATTTACACCTTTAAAGAATACAGTTCCCCCATTTTTTAATAGAATATTCTCCATTTATGTTTTGTCTGATGTGTTCTCATGATTACATTTAGGTCATACAGGATGTTTTATTCTTTTCAGAGTATCACATCCACAGGCATAAAATGTCCTTCTCATTGGTGGTATTTATTTTGATCACTTGGTCAAAGTATTGTTAAACTTCCTTCACTATATAATTACTATTTTCCTCTCATAATTAATAAGCAGTTTATAAAGAGATTCCTTGAAACCATGAAAATACTTTACTCCTCATCAGAAATTTCTTCCAGATTTAGCATACTTTGATGATTCTTGCCTGATATGCTTTTTCTGTTATGGGTAAAAAAACGTCAGCTGACTTTTCTAACTTCATCATTACACCTACATTTACCAGTTATCACTCAGCATTCTAATTTGAGCAAAAACTTTCCCTTCTATCTACCTACCTACCTACCTACCTATCATCTGTTTGCATATTTATGATGTCTATTTATCTAGTATTTTGCTCACTAGCTATCTCAAATGGATTTGAACTCAAGGGCTATCTCTTCAAAGTCTATACTATAATCATCATTTATACCAAATTGCTGAATTTTTTTTTGCTAAAAGTGAAAAGTCTGTTTTTTTCTTTAAAATAGGAACAAATTTAAGCTAATTCATTTAATCTCCTTTTGTTTAGCTAATTGTTATGGTAATTAGTTTATAATATGTACCAGGAAGTGATTGTATACTGGAGATTTTGCTTTCAAGGAGCTCCTATTCTAGGTAAACACACATATAAATATTTCAGAAAATAACTTACTGTTACCCTATATTTTCTTAATCATCAATTACAAACTACAACCTGTTATGGCTAACTTAATATGACAATGTTGATATTTCAATATGAGTTGAAGATCTCACTCATAATCTCAGTAGATAAATAGCAATATTTCAATCAAACCTGCCTTTCAGCTCATTTCTCCAAGAAGGTGATGACACTAAAAGATTAGGAATAAAACTATAGATTAAATAAAGCTCAGGCTTTCATATTTATAAGTGCAACATGTTCTATTTTAAAACTTAATATGAACAAAATGCTAAAGAGGAAGCAAAGTTCATTGATGTCTTCCTGCCTCTCTCTCAAAATGCATCAGAAAGAAGTCGAGCCCTGAATAAGACACATAGATGGTAAATCTTAATAGGCTTTATACTGATAAATCAGTAGAACCCTCATATTATCTTCATACTTTGCATGTTAGGAATTTTTTTATAAAAGGGGTAAAAAAGCTAAGATTTAGACACATTTTATGGACACCATTTCTGGAAAATTGAAACTGAAGGTCTCTGTTTTGGTAGCAATGTTGTGATCATTACTCCCTTCTCACCTGCCTGAAATTATGTTGTCGTGGCTTCGATTAGGACATTGGTAGAATAAGCTAGGATTTGGGGAGCTGGGGTGGGAACTAGCTTATATTAAGCAATTCTTAAATGTCAGACTTAATTGTGGTTTATTCCATAACAGTGTTAGATAGAAATCCCTACACATTAAACAGAAGAGAAATCTGAGGTTCAGAGAAAGAAGTGATGTGGTGAAGGTCATACAGCTCGTTATTGACTTTGCTCAGGTTAGACTCAGTTCCTGCCAGAACTCTGGCTCTTTCCACTGCAGAGGTGTCTGGTGTCTGGGGCATAAGTTCAGTGTAAATAACCATTAATTCTTAAGCAAATGTCTTGGCAAAACTCCAGCACCATCTACAGAAAATCGCTTATAGGCTAATGAAGATTGTTAAGAGGCACCTGTCCAATTCCAGAGAAAAGTTTAATACAAGACATAAAAATCACAGTGCTCAATGTGCATTATGCTTTTCAAACTGCCTTTGCACCCATTATCTCATTTCACCAGCAATGGATTTCATTAAGAAGAGAATATTTTTATTAAATAATTAACCTAATTTGCTTTCATTAAGCTAATGGACAGGAGCAACACAGAGGATGACATCAAACCTTGCTGGGCTAGAGGCCTGGCTGACTAATTTGTTCCATTGCTTCTGAGCCCTTTCCTTTTCAGTTCCCTTAATGCAATCATATTAAGTTGTTTTCTGTGTGACACACAAAGACAATCCTCTGCTGTCACCATCCAGGTGCCACCTGCCATTTTGTAATTGGGCCAGAGTCTGCATATGGGACTTGACAGATCCATCCTCATAACACTGTGACACTTAATTTCAGTGAACAAACAGACTGGCAACCCATTTAGACACCCAAGGGCTGATGTCTCTTTGGTGGCAGCTGCTTGGTAGAGCCTGTCAGAAGGTAGATGGCATTGGCATTTGGGAATTGAGTCACCTTCTGGAGAAGTGACTGTGTTTTTTCTAAGTGTGCCCATAAAAAAAAAAAACTGGCATACAGGAATGGTTTAAAGAATCTACTTACTTAATATTTATGCAGATGACATTTGTGGTTTGGCAAACAGTTCCTTCACTTTTGTTGAAATAGGGAAAAAAGTAAGAAAATGAAAAGAAAATGTGGTTAGGTATTTATTTTGGATACTTTACCCACATAACAAATGTCATGAAATCTGTTTCAAGATGCCCATTTAAAAGCCATTTGGTTTTAAGATGTTATTTTGTAAAAGATAGTTATGTCATAGCAGAACGTGGACTAAATGTTTTAACATGGACTTACTGCAGTATGTCCCAGGCCTGATGGGTGCAACACAGTATCAAGGCCAGATTCAACTTTGTAGATCCAGAAACTTGGCCATTACATACAGCAGTGAACATCACTGGCTTACGAATATTTGAATCACAGTAACCAAATCTGTTATCCAACTACACCTGTATCCACAAAAGGCTAAACTTGCGAAGTGACCAGAATGTTGTGCCAGCTAGTCAGGGCATTGAAATCTCCTCTGTAAACAATACTATGTGCTGACATTAAGAGAAAAATAAATCTTTAGATTTCTTTTTAGTATTTTCTTGGCAGAATATTTTTGTTACATTTCTTCCAACAGAGTAGGTTGCTGGTCTATTACATCTACTGGTTGTGGAGTCAGAGAATATCTGAATTTTTGTCCATTCTCTGCCATCTATTAGTTGTTTGCCTCCAAGCAAGTCACTCCCAGCTCACTGTCTGAGCTTCAGTTTCTGCAGGATGGGGGTGGTAATAACATCTCCTTTGTAGGCATTTTCAAAACTTAGAAACAATGTGTGTAAAACATCTACTATAAGCCTAGTATATAATAAATATTATATAAGTATAATAAGTATAAATATTATATACTGCCCTATTGTTCCTGAATCTCATCGATGTTCTGAAATCTCTTACCTTTCAAAGGTGATTTTAGTTTTGGGAAAAGGCAGAAGTTGCAGAGCACCAAATCTGGGCTATCGCAGGGCTGAATAACCTGAGTGATTTGGTGTTTCGCCAAAAGCTCTGCATGAAGTGATGCATGAGCAGGCACATTGTCATGATGAACTTGCCAATCACCAGTTGCCCATAGTGACAGATTTTTTTTTTATTATATTGCATCTTCTGACTGACAATATTGAGGTATCATTCCTTATCAGTTGTTTGGCCTGGAGGTGTGTACTCATGGTAGACAACCCCTTACCAATCAAAAAAACACAGTTGATATGGTTTTGATCTTGCTGCAGCTTTTCCATACCTTCTTCAGGCATGGAGAACTGGGCAATTTCCATTGGGACAACTGGGATGTCATTTCAAGATCATAGTCATAGACCCATGATTCATCTCCAGTTATGACCTCCTTGGGGAAATTTGAGTCATTGGTAACGGTTTGCATCAAGTCATTAGCAACTGCAGTATGATGTTCCTTCTGCTTCGGTAGCAGAAGCTGAGGAATGAATTTTTCTACAACACCGTTTCATGCCAAAATCCTGCATTAAAATCTTGGGCACAGCAGTTTTTGGAATCCCCAGATCAGCTTCTTGCTCTTGCTCTGTCAGTCGCTGATCTTTGTTGATTACAGCCTATACACATTTAACATTCTCAGTGTTCTGCTTGTTGCAGGCCTTCCAGAACATAGGTCACCTTCAACAGATTCTCAATCATCTTTGAAGCATTTATGCCACACTTTTATTTGTGCTGCACTTATTGCATCATCCCCAAAAGCCTTCTGAATCATTTGAATAGTTTCTTCAGAGGAATGTTCAAACTTAATGCAAAATCTGATGCAGATTTGTTGCTCTACTCACTGAGTCATTTTGAATGCAACAACCACACAGTACACATGCTTACCCAACAGCATCTACAGCCCCACCAACTAATAGAGTGAAGTTATCATTGTTCATGCATGTGAATTACAGTCCACTCTTTTTGGCTGCCAGGTTACATCAATACCATGCAAATCAGTCTTTTATAACAGTGGCTGAACTTTTTCTGGACAGATCTTGTATATATACACATAAGACAAAAATAGAACCCTACTATGGAAAGTAATGCTTATGCTATATATTTATGTTCTTTTATAGTGTCTGAAATTTGACCAGAATCTAAATGTTCCTTTTGAAAAAAAAGGTAGTATAGCTACCATTTACAAACACCTTTTGCTTGCTATGCATGCTACCTCATTTCATCTTCACAGTAGTCTTGAAAATTAGATTATTATTTCAGTTTTATAAGCTAAAGATGCGGCTAAGCAAAGTTAATTTTTTAACTTCAAACACTAGGAGAATTAAATTTTAATGCCTGGGAATGTTTATGATAGTCTGCCTCTTAGAAAACACAAACCAGTGAATGTTGAAACATGCAGTTAAAAAAAAAAAGTCCTAACTTTGAACCCTGTAGTCCAAAGAGGCTTTATTTCCATGTGATAGTAAGTTCTGTCGGGTCTTTGCAGAGTCTGGGCATCAGCTCTGTGTGAACCAGAAGACAGGGCTGAATTACGGACTCAGAACAGACATCCAGGTCCACAAAGTTCATCTGTTAAGCTCTACCCTGAGACTGGCCAAAGTAATATCCTTGACATTTTTCATTATTAACTAACTTATGGCAACAGAGAGGGGAAAATATAATTCTTGTAAAATAATCATTGACTATAATTGCTGCCCAAGAGTTGATTTTTCAGTTAACATGATGACAGCTCCTGGTATGCTTTATATTAGCTCTTCTCCATACCAAAGACCCAGAATCACAGTGGAATTTTTTTATTAATCTGTGGCATGGCAAACCAGTATTATTTCACAAGTTGGTTTTATTCCCAGATCTTAATTTTTTTAAATATATAAATATAATACCATTTTAATAATAAATCCAGACTCTGGGGTGAATAGTCGACTTTCTCAAACAGGAGAGTATGTAAAATTACTGAATTCAAGACCTAAATAAGTATAGCATTTCCCTCTGGAACAACTAAAAATAGCATGTCTCTAATCTTTCTAAGGTTTGTAAAGAACACAAAGCATATCTGGACAAATATCATTTAAAATTATTTAATATTTTCTTTAAATTTTTTTTCAACTACAGTTGTCCCCATCCCCTGCCATTACTGTCCCCTGCCCTACCCACCCCTCACCTTCCTCTTTCAACCCTTCCCCCTCTGTTGTCTTTGTCCATGGGTCCTTTATACATATCACTTGGCTTGACCCTTCCCCTCCTTCCTCACTATCCCCTCCCCCTCCCCATCCCCTCTGGTCACTCTTAGTTTGTTCTTTATTTCCATGTCTCTGGGTCTATTTTGCTTGCTTGTTTGTTTTGTTGATTAGGTTCCACTTATGGGTGAGATCATATGTGAAATTATTTAATATTTTCAATATGCTCTACTAGGGGCTTTCAATTGTGCTCTACTAGGGGCTAGGGATTCAAAAGGTGAATAATACACAGTCCTTGATATTAAAAATGTCAGTCCATTGAGGGTAAAAATTAATTACAATAAAGTATAATAATTGATATGACACAGACAGCTCAAGCTGCATTAGAAGGGCAGGGGAAAATCATGTGTTTAGAATTTAATATATTTGGTTTGAGGTTCTTTTAAAATATCCACGTATACTAAATAACTAACAGTTGACTATAGGAACATAGAAATAAGCAGTACTTTAAGACTTTTTGGGGGGAATTGTTATTTATATTTAATAGTGTATTTAGAAATAAATTCTTTAATTAGAGTAGCACCTAGACTGTGTTGAGCAAGTAATATCCATAGGGAACTGCACCAAATGCTTTGTGCGTATGAGATCAAGCCTTCGTCACAGCCCTTTGGTGTAACTGTTATTCCTGCCCCAGTGAATGAGTGTTAGGTGATGCTCAGTGTTGCAGAGCAAACAGAGAAGTGGAATTTGAACCCACATCATCCTGATTTCAAAGACTGGACTTTAAACAAGTGGTGTTCCATGACTTCAGGTAAGACGATTTTGTCTCTGTGATGGTATTGTAAGAGAGTCTTGGAGACTTGAGAGCAAATTTCCTAAATTAGGGTTTGATGAGACTGCTTCAAGGCTTCCTATAAAAACTGTCTTTAAAGTAGATTAATCAGGTCAAATTCTAACTTTTCCACCTTCTTACTGTGTGATCACTGCTACAGAGTTCATCTTCCCTGAGCATCCATAAAAGGAATATTACAAATTTTATAAAAACATTGGGAGGATTGAAGTAAAACACATATAAAAACACCTATGCTGAACTTGGTACAGAGTAGGTCATCGGTAAACACTTGCTTCCTTCTTTACTACATGTCTTAAAAAAAAAGAGGGAGAGAGAGAACTCACTCTTTGCCCTTGGAGTGCACCAAGGGTTTCAGAGCAGGGCTTCTGAAATGCAATATGTGCAGGAATCCCTTGAAGTGTTTGTTAAAATGCAGATTGTGATTCTGTGGATCTGGGGTGGGGCCTAAGATTTTGCTCTTCTAATAAGATCCCAAGAGATGCTAATGCTGCTTCTCTGTGACCGCACTTTCATCAGCAAGGCTTGTATTGTTTGAGTTTTTCTTCCTTTACATTTTATTAAGTACCTCCAGCTGCAAATCAATTTCTTCCTGCTTTTGCCTTCAAGCCAAACAAAGAACAGCTGTTTTCACAGTCACAGGTGGTGGCAGCAATATTGGACACCTTCCCACCACACAGAGTGCTTATTATTTGGGGAAAAAATTGAACAGCCACAAAAACCTGGATAAACAACTACGCTAATACTGGTGCACATTATAGTACTGCTTTTCAGTTCACAGAGTGTTATCCAGAATATTGCCTCAATTGATTCAACTGTTCAACAGTTATTTTTAAGAAACCACTATATCCAAGGCAAAGAGGGAACAGAAAAGACTAAGGTAGAGCCTTGTGATGTTCATGGTTCAGTAGGAAAGAAAGGCAGGAAATTCCATTACTGCAGAACTATGTTATAAGGCCTGTGATGGAAGTAAGTTAAAAATTGTGTAGTGACGCAGAAGAGTGCTTTCCTACATCCAGCGTGAGAAAGGTGTCAAGGAAGGCTTCGTAGAGGGTTTTGCATCTTCCCAACCTCAGGAACAATCACCATTGTTGATCAGCATCACTGTTATAACTGCAGAGCATCTATTAATAACTTACTTCTTGCCAGGTATTGTGCAAGGCATTGAGTGTGTATTATCTCAGACAATCCCCATAACATTATTAACTATGCAGCTTTTAGTAACCCTTTGAAAGTCCTACTGAGTAACTTTTTTTCACCTTCTAGAGGCTGGGGAAGAAATTCCTAAAAACATTTTTGTCATGGAAGGGATGTTTATTTTTGATTCATGAAAGTATTATTGTCTATAGCTCTTATATCTTTATTCTTCCTCACTTTTCTTTTGCTTATTCTTATTCTCCTTCCTTCTACCTTTTACTCTCACTCTCTCCTTAATCCTACCCTCCTTGCCTTCTTCTCTCTCCCCATCCTCTCTTGTCTTTATTTCTTAGTTTAAGAGGTGAACCATGTATTCCTAGTTAAAATTTCATAATGGATTTTCTGCATTTATAATTGTAGTGTGACCACAAGGTATCATGTGAAAACTTTGCTTTGCAGCCAAGATTTACCATCATCAGTTATTGACTTCGTGATTCTAAGCAAATTAAATTCCCTTTGCCTTAATACGTTTGCCTGTAAAGTAGACATAACAATACCTTTCTCACAATATAGATAAAAATAGAACATTGCCTGAAATTGAGAGAAGGTCCAGAATGAAAAGTAACCTTCCAGTTCAAGAAAATATAAAGAAAACTCGACTGGTATGGCAGAAGGCATTCTTTTTCTGTGTGTCTTCATAAGTTGGCACGGCTCTATATCTCAGCAAATGGTAGAATTTCCATCAGCGGAGAATGATTCTCACATATTTTCAACCTAATTGCCCAGCCCAATGCATTATAAGCTAGTTCTCAATAAGTAGGATGTTTATTGCATGGATCTGCTAGAAAGGCTGCGTCAAAATAGGGATGTAGATTTCAGCGTCAGAAAGGCCAGGTGCTTTCTTTCTCACTTTGCCCCCAAAGAAGTCTTTCTTATAAGGAAAGCATCTAGGTCATCTCCTCTGCCAGTGAGAGGTTGTTGGCAGCTTTTCCCTCTAAATTGGAGAGTAGGAAAAAAACTGCTCAACAGCTGCCACCAACATCTTAGAAAACTTGGATGTTTAAGCAATTATGGGTTTCCCATGGTATTCCCCAATGCTCTTTTCATGGAATTTTTTTTTTCAGTTTAACAAAAGCCTTATAAAAATAGTACAGCACAGCAACTGCAGCCCACAAAAATACAAAAAATGTGGGTCCACATTTACTCTCTGGAAATAATCTCCCACCCTGCCTTTGAGGTACTGCTGCCCTCTCTTGATATGCTAATATTCCCAAAGCTACCCCCCATCCCCCCCACCCCGCACGTCACCCAGCCACCCAGAGTCTCAAGATCAACATCCTGACCTTGGTCAAACCTTCCCTGTGCTTCAATAGTCATCCTCACCTGAGGGCTCTGGAATCCCCACGTCTGGTCTGAGCACACAGCTCTGCCCTACGCATTCACGACAGGCACCTGAGCTCGCCAAAGGAATGAGTTTATATTCCTTATATAAACTTGTTCTCCTTTCTTTGTTACCTTGGTGGGTGGTATAAGCAGCCACTTTATACTCATAAACACCTTGTAAGTAAATATTATTACCCTCATTTAGCTGATGAAGAAACTGAAACTTGAAGAACTCCTGTAGCTGGAAAGTAAAAGATGTGGCCTGCAATCCCAGATCATCCTACTCCAAAGACCATGTCTCTTCTAATCTACTTCACCAGAAAGAAAAGAGGAGGAAAGAAAAACAAGTGTTGATTCTTAAATAGTGTGGCAATCATAAGATAACCCACTGTTACCTCAAGTACCACTCGTATGAACCTAATCTAGCCTCTTTAGACCACTCGCCCTGCTTAGTGAAAATCACGAACTGAATAACTTAGTGTAATTTTAAAAATAGTTGAATTTTATTTTATTAAATTGCATGGTGATATTATTTGAGATTATAACTGTAAGTAATATGTTCCATAACCATTACTGAAACAAAGTCCACATGGACAGAAAATAATTGCATAATTCTGGGAGGTGTAATCCAAATTAATGAATGAGGATTTGACAAGTTGATTTTGTATTCTAGAATAAGTACTGATTTGGGAACTTTTAATGGCCAAAACACTGTTCTTGGCTCATATGCAAGCATAGATAAAATAGCTAAAGATGTCAATGTTATTTGTAAGATAAGGCACATGAAAAATACACAGTATTCTCATTATCCCCTTTGTGTCATTGCCTAGACCCTGAATGCTATTGAGGCTAGATATTCTAGAGTCTGCTTGACATAGTGCACTTACAGAGAAGGGAAACATTAAAGCATTTTTAGTGCTTGGTTTTTGTGAAGTTTATCTACTGTAAGACATTCTCTTGCCTTTTTAGGGTAGTGATTAGTTTTTAGGAAACTTGTCTAACATCTAGGACTACTATAATGATATTCATTTTAAATGTCCAGTATATCTATTTTTTATTTCATATTGAGAAAGAATCTTATGGAATGACTCTCAAAAGTTGACACTGAATATATGTAATACAGAAAATAATTCTGGGCAATACTTGCCCTTCATGTTCTACCATAGGTAGAATGAATCATGACCATGAAGAAGAGAGGAGCTGCCAGGCACCCAGATGGTTTTTCTCACAGAGAGAACCATAAAAGGGACTCCACCACCAGAACATTTCCTTTAAGTCTGAAGACTCAAAAACAAAAATCAGTGGTGCTATAAACTGTGCACTGCACGCCCCCCAAGTTCATATGTCAAAATTAATCCCCAATGTGGTATTAGTAGGTAAACTCTTTGGAAGATAATTGAGGTGTAAAGTAAAGCTCTCATAGATGGAATTAGTGGTCTTTTACAGGAGGCCCCAGAGAGGTGGGGGCCTCCCTTCTGACATGTAAAGACATGGGGAAAAGAAAGATATTCATTAACCAGGAACTGGGCCCGCACCAGGCACCAGTTCTGTTGACACCTTGATCTTAAACTTCCTAACCTCCAGAACTGTGAGAAATAAATGTCCATTATTCATAAGCTACCCAGTCCATAACACTCTGTTTTAGCTACTTGAATGTGCTAAAACAAGTATGAGGTATATAGGATTGAAAAGCAGATAGATTTGGGTTAGAATTAGAGTATGCAATCTTTCCTAACTGCTGCTATTGGGAAAATCTGATCATTTCTGTTTCTTAGTTTCTACATTAAAAAAATGACATAAATATGTCTCTGTCAGAGCAGTTGAGGCTTCAATACTTGTTGTTGTTGTGATGACTCAAGCTGAGTGCTTAATATATGGAAGAAACTTAGCCAAACATAGCTATTATATTGTTATTTCTTTGTCAAGTTCACATTGACTAAGCTTGATAAATTACTATAAACGCAGAAAACTTATTAAATGGGGGTTTATCCCATTTAAGTAATCAAAATTCATTTCCTTTTATGCAAAGCATTTATATCCCCAATGTGGAATTATAATAGAACCCAGATGAGCAAACACATAAATTAGTAAGCATGAGAGCAAAGCAAAACTGACACTGCAGTCCTACTCCTATTTCCTCAAGAGAAATTAAAACATGTCCACACAAGACTTATATGTAAATATTTATGGCAGATGTATTCATATTATCAAAAATATGTTCATCAACTTGTGAATAGAATTTATAAACAAATTTAATATATCTATAGAATAGAATACTATCCAGCAGTGAAAAGGGATGCACTGTTAATATGAAGAGAGCAGAGAGATAAATCTAAAAAGCATTAGGCTACATGAAAGAGGCCAGACATAAAAATAAACTTTATCACTCCATTATATGAAATTCTATGAAAGAAAAGACATAGTTATGGAAATCAGATCAATGGTTCTAAGAGACCAGAGACCAGAGGTGGAAAGGAAAGGTATTGTGAAGGAGACATGAGGAAAGGAATAGGGTGATGGAAATAGGTATAAATATGTTTGCAAAACTTATCAGATTGCACATTTAAAATTGTGAATGTACAATAGTATATAAAGTATATCTCAGTAAAGTCAATGTAAGAAAAAATGAAAAGAAAAAAAAGATGTTGGAAATTTCAAGTGACTCTTCAATCAAACCCATATTATTTCCCATATTTTGAGTAAGGAACAAAGACTGTTCTAAATGGGCCAAGACACAGAATCTCTCTCATGTCAAATCTCATCCCAGACTAGACTTTAGCATCCTAGATATTATCTTCAATTTGCTAATGAGGAAACCAGAACTCGATGAGGTCATGTAACTGAAAAGCTCAAGAGCTAGCCTTCAGTCCCAGATCATCCCACTCCAAAATCTATATCTCTTTAAATAAGTTATATCTGAGGGGGAAGAAGAGGGAGAAAAAAAGAGGAAAATGATGGAATTCAATACTCATTTATTATAAAACTAAACAAAGTGAGAATAGAAGGAATAAAATAATAAAAGCCATAACACAATAAAAGCCATGTATCAGTCTCAATGGGGAAAAACTAAAAGCATTTCCCTTATAATCAGGAACAATAAAATCATGTCCACTTTCAACACTCTTACTCAATATAGTACTGGAAGTCTTAGTCACAGCAGTCAAACAAGATGAAGAAATAAAAGACATCCAATTTGAAAAGAAAGAAGAAAAAATCTTTTACTTTGCAGATGCTATGATAATGCATATAGAAAACCATAAAGAGTCCTCCAAACATTACTGGGACTGATAAATAAGTTGAGTCAAGTAGCAAGATACAAAAATAAGTATCCAGAAATAGTTCCAATTATATACACCAATAATAATCTATCAGAGAAACTAATAAAATAACCCCATTTACAACTGCATAAAAATACCTAGGAATAAATTTAACAATGCAGGTAAAAGATTTGTACTCAGAAAATAAGATACTGAAAAAGATACAAATAAATGGAAGTACATACCATGCTCATGGATAAGAAGAATTAATATTGTTAAAATGTCAGTACTACTCAAAGCAATCTATTCTGTTGCTATCAACAGAGATGCTATAAAAATATCACAGAACTAGAACAAAAAATCCAAAAATGTATATAGAACTATGAAAGACCCCAGATAGCTACAGAAATCTTGAGAAAGAAGAAAAAGTAGGAAGAATCATGCTACCTGGTATCAAACTATACTACAAGGTCATAGTAATCAATGGAGCATGCTACCAGAAGGAAAAAAAAAAAAAAAACACCTGACATATTGATCAATGGAACAAGAACAGAAAGCCCTAAAACAAACCCACACCTGTATATGGTCAGTTAATATTTGACAAAGGAGGCAAGAACATACAATGGGTAAAGACAGCCTATTCAGTAAATGGTGTCAAGAAAACTGGACAGATATATGCCAAAAAATAAAACTAGACCACCTTGTGATACCATATACAAAAATAAATTCAAAATGGATTAAAGACTTAAACAAAGACTCTAAACTATGACTCCTAGGAGAAAACAGAGGCAGTGAAATCTCTGACATTTCTCTTAGTAATATTTTTTTTCTGATATACCTTCTCAGGCAAGAGAAATGAAAGACAAACAATTGGGACTACATCACAACAAAGGAAACCATCAACAAAGTGAAAAGACAATCCACTAAATGGAAGAACATAATCTGCAATGATACATCTAATAAGGGGTTAATAACCTAAATTTATAAAGAACTTCTACTATTCACACCCAAAACCAACAAACATTTAAAAAACGGGCAAAGTCTAAATAATTTTCCAAAGAGGACATACATATGGCCAGTAAACATATGAAAAGATGTTCAAAGTCGCTAATCATCAGAGAAATGCAAATTCACACCACAATGAGATATCACATCACACTTGCCAGAATAGCTATCAACAATAAATCAGCAAACAAGTGTTGGCAAGGATGTGGAGAAAAGGGAACCCTAGTGCACTATTGGTAGGAGTGCAGCCACTGTGGAAGACAGTATGGAGTTTCCTCAAAAAATTAAAAATGGAACTGCCTTACTGACCCAGTGATTCCACTTCTAGGAATATATTTAAAGAAACCTGAAACACTAATTTTAAAGAATATCTTCACTCCTCAGCAATATAAAAAAAGAAAATCTTACCCTCTGTGACAGCATGGGTGGACCTATAGAATATTATGCTATGTGAAATAAGCCAGTTAGAAAAAGACAAATACCATTTATTTCATGTATATGTAGGATTTAAAGAACAATGTAAACAAATAAATAAGTAGAGACAGACTCATAGATACAGAGAACAGACTGATGGTTGCCAGAGGTGAGGAAGTTTGGGAGACTGGGTAAAAAGGTGAAGAGATTGAGAAACAGATCAGTAGTTACAAAGTGGTGGTGGGAATGTACAGTACAGTATAGGATATATAGTCAATGATATTAAAATCAGTGTGTGGTGCCAGTTGGGTACTGGAAATACCAGGGGGGACATTTTGTGAAGTATATCATTGTCTAACCATTATGCTGTATACCTAAAACTGATTAAAAATAATATTGAATGTAAATTATAATTAAAAAATAATTTTAAAAATGCTGGAATTACAGACACCACACACACACACACACACACACACACACAGTGATTTAGGGGTAACTGAGAAAATGATGTATTCAACTCCAATATAGTACCTCTTTGATTTTGGCTGATCTGCAAGTAAATATCTTATTGCCTGGGTTGGCAGTTGATGGTGTTGGTAAATTTTTTCTCTAGGAACACAGATTGTTCTTCCTAGGAGCATAGCCAGGCTATGTTTTCCAGTGTTCTTTTTTAGTGGGATTGGTCATGTGACTAAGTCTGCTTACAGAATATGAGTGGAAGTTAAATGGACCACTTGTAGGCATGATTACAAAGAACTTTTATGTGTTCCTCTGTGATTTGTATTCTTTTCAACTTGGGCAAGGTGATGGTACCAAGGGCAGCCTTGGGAGCTATAAACTGAAAAGGACAGAGTCACCAGTCTTGGATGAATAACTATGTAGAGAAAAGCCACTTCCCCCAAAACACACATCTGTATACACACACTGCAGCCCCTTGCTCTTACCAAACTGGAACCAGTCTTGACTGCAATACGATCAACAAATAAACTATTATATTGAGCCATAACATCTAGCTTACCCTAGTTAATAGGCTAGAAGCAATCTGGAACTCAGCATAATAGCAAGCTGAGTAGTCTAATTAGTGTTTTCACTGAAGTCATGTAAAATCTCACAGCATATTATGTCAATTTCAAAGACAGTGGCACGTCAGTTCTCAAAATTAATTTGTTCTGATAGGCTGTTTGAGAAGCAATTTCTTCGAACACTGAATCACACCTGAGACACATGACAGATCGATCAAACACATGCCAGAACGAAAGGATTGTTGGGTCTAGAACCACAGTTTTGTTCAGCAACTCAAACATTTTTTTCTGTAACCATCTTGGTCAAGAACCGGTTTAAAATGGGAGATGTTCAAGAACTGAGGTTTGGCTGTAACCAATTTTATCAGAATTCTGTCCATTGTGAAGGAGACAGTTCTTCCTAAAGCCTACAGAGACTGGACTTTGGTACCCACCCACATAGAATCAGCAGCCCCTTTATCCATGATTTTCTTGCTAGCACAGAAGAAACATATGCCCTGATAAAAAGTTATTCTTACACTAAGACCACTAAGCCTAAGTCCACTAAGGCTTCATCTCCCAGAAAATCAGGTCAAGTCAATGTCCTTAAATGTGACTACCTCTTCCCAGGAAGGAGCATATAGAGGCATATAGAACATGAGGATATTAAACTGCAGATGATCACTGAGTATCCCTGAGACAATATCACATCATCCAGATTCAATTCTTCTTTTCTTGGACACTGTCCAGATATGCACTGCTAACACTTTCTGCATTTTTTTCTGTGCTGCCATTGTTGACAACCTATTTTCTCTTGACATATTTTATTATTTTTTAGCTGATGCCAATGAGTCAAGTGACTATCCATGCTCCATAAGAAGACTATTCATATCTCTAAACCCACCCATGATGTGTTAATTTTATCAGTCAAACATTCAGAATCTCTGGAGATAATCAGGCATTATTTTTAAAATGGTTCATTTGGGTCATCAATATATAGATAAAAATAAAAACAACTTAATCAAAAATCTTCCTTTCTTCTGAGTCTGTATTACATAAGTAATTAGCTAAATGATTCCCTTATGTTTTATTTTATTAGATAATGTGGTGCACAAAATAAAAAAGTACCAGTTAGATCTAGGTCAAACACTTGCACAAAACCTACCGGGAAGTGCAACTTGCATCAATTTGTTTCAACTGTCTCACCTATAAAATAAGAAATCAACACCATGTGATTTTGGTTTGTGTTAAATGTGCTAATTCCCCCTCTTTTCAATCCAACAAAGGGTAGGTAGCACTGGGTTTCCTATCACTGTGGGTATATTACATTCTGTAGTGCAGTACTTACATTCACTCATAAAACACTTGCAGAGAGTTCTCGGGTATCAGATGGGGTATTTGATGAAATGACCTATTAAAATTACTTGCAAACCAAAATTACTTGCATCATTGGCTTTTTTTATATATTTTTTTATTTTTTTAAAGATTTTATTTTTTTATTTTTAGGGAGGGAAGGCGGGGAGAGAGAGAGAAAGAGAGAGAGAGAGAGAGAGAAACATCAATGTGCGGTTGCTGGGGGTTATGGCCTGCAACCCAGAAATGTACCCTGGCTGGGAATCGAACCTGGGACACTTTGGTTTGCAGCCTGCGCTCAATCCATTGAGCTATGCCAGCCAGGGACATCATTGGCTTTTGATAAATTACATGGAAATATACTACATATGAGAGCAACATGTAGTATTGAACCTGCGAGAATTTTCAGATTGTGAATGGCATAGCTATTACATATCTATGACTGAAGAACCATGGTGCACATGTCCTAGTTTAAGTCCACAGGGCAAACAAAAGCAATTGCTTTCTTACTGTATTTAATAATGGAGTCCCTCAGCTCTTTTCATATAGTAGAATGTTGTCTACAGAAAAGGTAGTATTTGGAACTAATCACTGAATCCAACAAGAAGCTGAAATTTCAATCAGAAAAGCAAACAAACAAAAACAAAACCCATTGATTGGATTAGGAAACCTTCTGTGTGCTTAATCTAAATTAGTATCAGATAGACCCACCAACCAGGCTCCACCCTGACTGACCCAACTGATCGACTCTGCTATTTTAGAATTTGACAATTTATATATATTTTTCAGTTAACATTTGTTTTTCATCATTGTTTGCAGCTTCTCTAATATCTTATCTCCTGCTTATCAAAATTGTTTCTATACATGGAGATAATTTCAATATTCTCTACTGAAGCCTTAGAGGATGCTATCTCAAATACATTAGCAGTCAGTTTTATTTCGTATGACACCTAATGTATGTTCTATTCCAAAGCTTTAAAAATGAATGTAATAATAAATGAGAGCAATAGAGAAAAACAATTTATTTTATGAGTTAGTCAATACCTGGATCCTATTATATTAATTAATATGAGACCAATTTATCCAGCGAGTGTTATAAAGAAATTTTGAATACTCTTGCCTGGACTTGAGAGCCCTCATTCAATTAAGAACTTCTCTGCAGAGCCTCATTGACCAATAGCTATCTTTACCATTTTTATCCCACAGGCATTAAATAAGCTTAAAAGATCCAAATAGATATATGGCAAAGTTTTAAAAAATCCCTAGAGATTAAGAAATTATCTAGGATACTATGAAATATAAAGTCTTTTTCAAATGAGTAAAATCCTTCTCTGCATTAATAAAACAGGAAGAACAGGAGGAAAAGATGAAGGAGGAAGAGGAAAGGAGGAAGAGGAGGAGGGAGGAGAAAGGAAAGACTAAGCTCTCAAGAGGGAAAAGTTGTTAAGACCATAGCTGAATTATCTCCCTCCTTTTCACCACAGGAAAGGCTCCAAATATAACCTCCTTAGGGCTTGTGATTCTTTTCATTACTAGAACCCTCAGGTGTGAAGAGTCAATATTTCCTCAGGCAAGGAGTGAAAACAATAAAAAGATAAATTCTTGTTATTGTTTCTCTACATGATTGTACTATTGAACAAACTTTAGTCTGTAGAGCTTTTCTGTCTCATTATCTAGGGTAAAACAAGGTGACAGTCTCTCTGTCAATCAGTTTGTCACCCACCCATTCTGTCATCACATATTTATTGAAAATAAACTGTATGCCAAGCATTATGGGTAATGGGATAAAAAGATAAGTATAGCCTGTGCTTTCAAACATATTAGTATATTTTTCTCATAGGCTTTAGGAGGGACCAGATAACAAGCGTTAAGTTATAATGTGTTGTCAAAAACACAATGGTGAGACAGCAAGAAGCTGAACATGTGGTTGTAAAATACTTGTACCAGAGTTAAGCAGGTTTTGTATGGCTCAAGTTTTCAGTGTTTATGACACACTGATCTTTTAAAAAGAGGCAAATTCACAACATTTTCAGCTCATTGGGCAATAAGTTGTTTTGAATTTGCTTGTGTGTATCATGGAACAATGACTGGTATTTCATGGGACCTGCTTTGGAAATTAAACTACAGATGATGGGAAGCCACTGAATGATTATAAACTGGAGTAGATTGTGAACAGATTTAACTTTTTGAAAAATATTCTTACACCAGTAACAGGACAACTGTAAGGTGGTAGGCAGGAGAGCAGTTGAGAAACCTACCCATTAGTCCAGATAAGGAACAGGTATGCCCTGCACTAAAGTAGTGGTAATTGGCAGAAAGGAAAATGCATAGAGAGCTGGTTGATTGGGGACCTTGCATGTGAAGGTAGAAGTGAAAACTGTAGGAATAGATGATACTGTCCTTAGTTATAAAGGCAAGTGTCTAAGACAGTTTATATTTTCAGAAAGCAGGTTCTGATTAAGGAGTTTACCTTGTTACATGCCCGGCATTTATGACATATACAGAGCCTCCAGCTGTTCTTGGTACTGGCACTTGATCACACTCACCTGCCTCCGCTTCCAAAGGTGCAGGAGGAAAAAGACCTAAAACATCACGTAACTACTCACTCAAACAAAATGAAACAAGTTCAGTGGGAACATTTTATGAGCTTTAAAGCATTACATCTTCATGGGTTCGGGTGATATTAAAATGTTTCTTATAAGGACACCTTAGAAATAATTTACACAAACTATAAAGTTTAGGGAGGAAACTAGTAACTTTTTAAAAAAGTCTATTGACAAAGACTCCTTAGAGGCTTATTATTTTCAATGGCATGTCAAACCTGTTTTGGAAACATCTATTTTGCTATGAGTTCATATTTCTAACATTTATTTTATACTAACTGTAAAGATACATTTTTTTCCTCTAATTTTCCACCTGGAAAATGAGTTCAGTAAAACTGGGCATCGAAGAGTAACAGGAATACTTGACTTTTATTTTAGCTTCCTTTTATTTTTCAGTGAATGCCTCAGACTGCAACTAATTGTGGTGGTAGAGGAAGAAGAGGGAGTGGTACATGGCGCAGGAACAGGCTGAACCCACACACTGAGGAGCATTCCAAGCCTCCAATATACTATTATTACTTTGTTTTGCAGAAGTGGAATTTGGTCCATTTATATTCTTGTTTTGATATCAACTAGCTGCATGACCCTAGTAAAGTTACCGTTTTTCTCTCAGTTCTCTAAACCACACCCCCTTTTTGTCTGTAAAATCAAGCATTAGACTGAAAAGCCCCCTTCCAGTTACATGTAATATAATTTTAATTTGTGGTGCTTTCTTTGAGGCTTATATAAATATTTCAGGAAGTTGGTTTAGAAAAGAATCTGATGAAAAAGAGCACTCTTAATATTGAGAAAAACCTTCTGAACTCCTGATGTGTTTTTAGTCAAAGCACAGAGTTTTTCTCTACTTGACACTATAGATTGCATGTTGTTTTTAATAGTAGTACTATTAATCTAAAGTGGTGGTGACATTTACAATATCCACCCCATTTGCATTTATTCTCAAATTCAGTCAGCATATATCTGATTACTATAATTGCTGAATGGTGTCTTTCTAAAGCCAGAGTATAAATACATTTATTACCAAGTCCCTACCTATTTTTTCTACCTATAATTAATTCTAATTCTAGTTAAATTGAAACAAACCTACATAATGTATGATTCCTGAATTTTATGGATTCCTAATTATTATCTTAAAATTTTCTTGGCTAGCTTTTGATAAAATCAGAAATCATAGTGTGGAGTTAGAAAGTACTACAGACCCCCTCCAAGGATTTCTTTTCAAGCATGCTGTGACTGCATGCTTATTATTTGTGGCAGAATGGAAGGTTCATAGTGAGGTTCTTGATTGTACTGTATCAATATGAAGGGCAGTTGAAAATCTGAATGCTCTTAAAGTCCTTTGGAATTATGTCTACCACATCAAAGAAAAATTACCTCAGAAGACTCAAAAATAGCTATAAATAAACACCAACATTCAATTTCCTCCTAAGGATTTTACTTCAAATTCTCTAAGCAAAATTTGTTCTGCTTTTAATACCAGAATATAACTACTGAGTCAGGGTAGTAAATGGAATGGGAAGAAACTCAGTCTGTGGAGTAGCTAGGGAGAGAGAAAGTAGGAAGAGAAAATATAAGTTATGACTGGTATTATAACTGCAAATACAGGTAAGAGTTCAAGAACTATGGGTGTGGATGTTGAGAGAAATGACCATTTTCTTTTCCCAAGAATCCTGGTGAAATGGGTAATAAATGAATCATAGCTGGTGGCTGGAAGGAATGTTCTCATATATATTTTACTGAGACAGTCTGTCTTTCTCAAAGAGCATATATTATTGAAAACATTATTTTTATAGAATCTGTAGTTCCCTACACATATACATCAAAGCTAAGTGGAGGGAAAAAAAGAAGTCAGTCTTAATCCTGGAGAAGACAGACAAAAATAAGAAACAAAATTAAGTTGAAAAAATAGTAACTCTTTCTTAGATGGCAATGTTTTCCTGTTTTTCAAATGCAGCTTTTACTTGGGGTTAATGGAATGTATTCATGCTCTGTGGTCTGAAAATACTTTCACATAAGCTGAATTTCTCTGCACTACTGAAATGCATCACATATTTAGTCTAAATTCATTCACTACTTAAGTAACCTCTAGCAACAGGTTTTCTGGCATATTCATGGGTGTTGCATTCCCAAGGGAGATTTTTAAGAAATTCCCATTCTGAATTTCTATTCTATTTTGGTACCTAGTGCTCTGTGATTACTTATTTGCTCAGGGCTAATAGTGAGCTGTTTAGGGAAGGGATCCTTTTCTTAGTGTTCATGTGTCTCCAAGATTCACCATAGTTCCTGGCACATAGGAGCAACTCAATAGACTGTGTCAGCTCTATTCATGCAGTGCAAGAATACTTACTGCACACTGCCCTATATTTCTGGCCCTTCCTGTCACAGATAGAAGTTTATTTCTTTGGTATTGGTGACCTAAAATCCATAAGATACATAGATTTTCCCCAAGAAAATGAAAGAAAAAAACAAAAATATATTGAATACCTACTATTTGTTTGATTCTATAAGGGGTTATCCAATAAGTACTTTACTTAAATCCTTAAAACAATCTTGATAGAGTAGTAGTGCTACCCCATTTTTACAATGGAGGACAAATAAAGGCTCAAAAAGATGAGTTAATTTGCCTTTGGTCTTTACATTTATCAATGCAGAGATAAGACGAGAATCACTGTGCTTTTCAGACTAGGCTGAAACACAGCTATAGCAGCAATCTGGTGTCTGTGTGTGTGTGTGTGTGTGTGTGTGTGTGTGTGTAGTACAGATTTCCTTTGTGGTGATCCTTTAAATGATTTTGTTGCATTGGGAGCCAGTCACCCAGTACACTCTGTTACTAACACTGATTCACTGTGCTAGAAGAGAAATTTGGCCATCATAATGTCTTTCCAAATAGTCTTTGAAGTCATCTCCCAACTGTTCAGTTCTGTTGTATCAGGGAGAAAGTGATCAGATGCTATCTAACAGTACTGTAGATATTTCTAGTTAAATAAAACAAACAAACAAACAAACAAAAAACCTTACCTCCCAATGAGACTGGAAGCCCCTCAGGGTCAAGAGCATGCCTATCTTTCCGAGAGAAATAATCTTGTTCCTCTTTTTCTCTTTCCATCACAACCTCAAAGTTCTTTTATTTGTTTAACCAGATGGCTTCTAACCTCCCTGCTATGCCATTGGCTCAAATACAGGTCTATTTTGTATAAAATCTGCATGTTTTCACAGGCTGTAAGGCAAAATCCAGCCCCCTTTAATTTAGCATTTAGAGTGTGCTCAATCTTGCTGTGACTTCCTACTATGCATGCAATAAATTCCAATAAAAGATTGCTCCTTATTCAAAATATCTGGTTCATCTACTTCAACCTAAAATGTATCCTATTCCCCCCTCCATTTGGAGAAATGCCTCCATATCCCTCAGATCTCCTCTTTAATGTAAACATCTCCATGATTCCCTCTCCAGTACTCTCACAAAGTTGTTGTGTCCTTCACACTCTGTACAAATCTTTGTTGTATTGGTGATTCAATTCACCGAAAAAAAGTCCTTGTCTGTCTCCCTTACTGCCTTATATACCGGTGTGCTGTTTGATATTCTTCTATCTGCTCAGCAATGTTTTTTTTAAAGGAAGGACTGGCTGACCAATAAGGAATGGTATTAATTTTATTACCCTTTTCTTTAAATTCAACTAATCCTTATGTTAGCGCTCTTCTTGACTCTTAAAGAGAAACAGGGAATTAGTATGGTAAATTATAATTATTATTCTTAATGATAGAAAAAGGTTAACATTTTTTTAACTTGGTTTTTTTCCTATGTCTGGAAGAAGGAAGGTGAGCAGAGAAGAAAACATTAATATTCAAAAAAAAGAGAAGAAAGAGAAATCAAAGTGGAATTGAGTGCTAATCCCAACATCACCATATCATGACTTCAAGCCTGTACAGAGTCATGCATTGATAAAATACAATAATGGGGGGGGGGGTGCAAAATAAAATATATCTTACTGAATTGATTCTCATTCATATAAGCTACTGTATTTAGAGGTGGTTAGTAGTTCACTGGCCTCAAAATTCAACATAAATAAATATTGAGCTTTCCTCTTGTCTTCACTTTAATTCCCCTCTTCTTTCTTTGTCTCAGTTTACCTGTGATTTAGCTGCCTTCTCCTCCTTACCTAACAGCTCAAGGACTACCTCCTTCAAACAGTCATTTTTATCTGGACAAACAGGGGTGTGTGTGTGTGTGTGTGTGTGTGTGTGCGTGTGTGTGTGTTGGGGCCTGGGAGGGGAGTTCTCTGTTCTCCCACAGGTTCTGCAATTTCTTCTAAAATAACATCTTGTGCAGCCCTAATAGCATATAATTTATTTTCCCCAAAATTTGTGTATTTTCCTTTTGGAGAGGTTTGTATCCTAAATCTAGTACAGTTTTTAGTGAAAGAAATATTTAATGAGTATATGTTTGATATTACTAAAGTCTGAGCCTCCACAGTACATTCTATCTTTATAGAGACATTTGCACAAACAGGCTACTTCAAATTTATCTTCTTTTGTGTGTCTTGTCTCTACACAGTATTCCCTGCAGTACTTGGCCAAAGGTTTGTACACGGTGGTTGACCAGATGTTGTTTTCTGATGGAAAAGAATACAAGGAGCACTAATAAAATTAGTCAATTATTAAATTACCTAAACAGATTGCATTAGTAACTATTTTATGACATAGCTTCCTAATAATTTTCCATTTTAAAAACATCAATAAAACTGTCTCAAAAACTGAGTATTTCCTAAAAATGAGTGTAATAAGGATTTAGAGATTTCTAGCCTCCCAACACATAATTCAGCACAATTATTCATTGAAGTTGCAAGAGGCAATTGCCATCACTGATAGTAAAATATGGTTTTAAAGAATTGGAGGATGCTTAAGCTAAAATAACAAAAATTAAAAATTTATCAATACAAAAACTATTTTTAAGTAATCAATACAGAAACTATTTTTCTTCTCCAGAACATCATCTACTGCTTAAGTTTTATCATGACTAGCATATCATTTTTTCTCATATAAGTGATATGCTATAATATCCCTCTAAAGTCACAAGTCTTCACATTTGTTCCCTGCTTTGTTGTTAGCAGAATGCTTTCATGTGCATTTAGTCTTTGGAGGTAGGGGAGAGGTTGTTGTAGTTCTGTTTCACAAGGAGGAAAATGACTGTGAGATAAAGGTATTCCCAGAAGATGATGATGAATTTACCATTGCCACTAAGGGGCAAAGGTACTACCTGGATTTGTGTCTTTAAGTAATCTTGTTGAAGTCATAATGCATTTTGCCAATAAGTAATGCCCTATTGTTTCTTCCATACTTATGGGCACATGGGTGTGCAATATTGAGATTGTGTCCAATCTTTGTCTGTACTTTAGAAGGTAAAATATCATTTTGCTGTTCTTGATCTTTTCCCCTGATAGAGTAATTGGCATGTGTGAACAATTACTTTTTATTATATAATTGTTCTCTAACAACATTATTTTGTAATTTTATGGAAAAATTGTTCAAATTATTATTATTATCTTAATATAACATTTATTTTTAGGATATTTGGCTAAAATTTCTCTAGTGAAATTCAGAGACAGAGGTGAAAATGCAGGGTTATACCTTCAAGAGTAAGTTGATGTTTCAATGGCAAATTGATATGATCTAATGTGCCTGTCTCTTCTCATTTAGTAATGCTTTGTGTTGTGTTGTATGGTAAATTATGAAGCGACACCAGCCTTGATAAAAGGCTATCAACTAGTAATGTCTGCAAAGAGAAAAGGAGGGAGAATGACTGCATATATGTCAGAAATGCCTGGAATAATGAATCATATTCCTTAGATTTGTTTAGTGATTTTGCTTTGTTTTTCACAATTAAAATGTGTGTGTGTGTGTGTGTGTGTATTTTAGGTGTTAAAAATAACATCATGGAACAAATTGAAAGCAATAAAGACCATGCTTGGGAATAAAGTGGAAACATCTTTCTTTACAATGCTTTACTCTGAGATGTCTACCTTTAATGCTTTAATGGTCATCCTTATGTAGCACACTCTTTATCCATAACATGCACACACATATTTATTCACCTTAAAATATACACTTTAAATTATACAATTTAAATTAAAAACTATATCACACACGTTTATCTTGGATATGGCTATATTTATTTTTTAAATATTTTATGTTTATTGGTTTGTTTTCTCATCCACTGCCAACTTTTCTTCTTCCTCCACCACCCCAGTACAAAGGCCTCATGTAAACAATGTTGATAATATTTATCCATGTTAATATTATTTATCCATGTTGATAATATTTATCCATGCTGATGTACTTGCACAAATATATGTCATACAAACACAACTTATACATATGTGATTTCTGCCATTATGTGTTTAAAATGTAATTATATTTTACATACCTCCCAGCATCCTGCTTTCTTTTTTTATTAGATAAAACATTATATAAAGTCCTCCAAGTAAACTACCCCTACTATTTTCTTTTTTTATTTAATTTAATCTTTATTGTATTTTTCCCATTACCTTTTAGTCCCCTTATACCCACCCCCATCACCACACTGTCATCCCTGCCCATGAGTCCTTTTTCCTTTTTGCTCAATCCCTCCCCCGCCCCCAGCTGTTTTCTTTAAATACTTTCCCATGGTTTACAAAGTACTTTGATATCTGGTTTCTAAACTGGCCTTAATAAGCCACTGGAGTAATTATACCAGATACTATTTTTTTCCATTTCCTAGACACAATGCTTCTTCCATTCTCCTAGCAACCTCCACAGTTAAGTTCCCGGGGAAGTTCAGGGGAAGTAGGGAAAGGCTCTGCACTAGGAGCTTTACAATTCACTTATCCAAGTTCATTGTCATAATCTCCCTTTAAAGTATTATACTAATTTTACAGAATAAGGATTTAATATCAATGTTTATAGAACATGTCCAATTCCCTCTACTTAGAAATAAAAAATCAAGCCCAATGAGTGCCAAATGCCAAACCCTGTAATTCTATATTATTAACTTTGGGTTTGAATATTATATATTCTTTCTTTTAAGTCACCTTAAAATATTTAAAAATAACCTTCTTAGGATAGTGTTTTTATCTGTCATTATTTATCTTTTTTAAGTAAATGGAAATCTGAGAGGCAAGTGCAAGAGAGACAAGGAAGATGTTCTCTGATTAGCACTTAGTGCCATAGAAGCAATAATGAGATGAGAGAGTACCACCCATTGTCACATTGTGTTACTGGACAGGGGCTCATTCCTGAGGGGGTCTTCCTAGGGCCAGCTGTAGTGTGTGGGTTCTTGGCTTCATGTGGGAAAGATTTCACAGCATAAGTCCAGGCAACTATGAAGATATGTTTATTAAAGCTGGGGACAGTGAAACAAGGAAGGGTTGGGCATAGAAGAAGCAACAGAAAAGCCCAGGCTGGGCTGCTGTTAGCTCACTGGGAACTCAGGGAAAAGGGAGTTTTGGGGGCAGGTTGAGGGAATCAGACTGGGAAAAGCTGCCAGGTGCCCTTTGCCTTAGAGGCCAGAAGACACGTGCCTGTGGGGAAGGAAGTCGGGGAAGGAGAGGGGAAAGGGAATGGCATGGGCTGCTCTCCAGAGGGAGAGCATGTGCATGTGCCTATGTATGTGTGTGCCTTCTGGGTCCTTTCTTTTGAGTTTTTGATCTCATTCCTGAAGGCAGGAATCCTAGGGGAGGTCTCAGGGGAGGGTTTTAGCAGAATATTTATTAGTTCTCCAGGTGCATCCTTTCAGGGTTATGGTTTCCACTGATTGGTCCATGACAGGGCAGAGGGTCTTTAGTCATTGCAGCTGATCCTAGCATCACTCTCCTGGCTTTGCTCATTTTCTGGGCTTGGAGCTGAAATAAAACTAGGGCCTAGTTGTTATCTCCATAGAGAAAATGTTACCCAGGGAGTGAGGTCTTTGTTTTCCCAGTTTTGCCCCCTGCCAGGTACTCGGAGCCTTCTGCCCTGGTGACCATCCCTATCTGGCTATAAATTGCTTGGCCAGTATGTTCCGCTGTCTGTCTCAGTTTCCCTGTTCCACTTGCCAAGAATTTTTCCAAGATTCTTACTACCCTGTCTCTGTTGTGACTATACTGATTTAAAAGTTGACTTGGATCTAGAATTCAAACTCCTATGTCTAAAAAGATTACATCATAATCTGTGGTCCTGCTGATGAAGTCAAGGCTGAGTGGGACTCAGGCAAAATCTTTAGGCAACTACAGTGATGCCTTTCCTTTAAAATATATGAATAATGAAAAAACCACATGTGTTTTATATAATCCTGTCCAATACATATAAGTCACACAAAGTGCTATAGGTTTTCCTCAGATAGGCAATGATACCATGTTCGATTTCAAGGACACATTAAGATGTGTGTGTATGTGTGTAATAATGATAGACATTGTCCCTATATATTAGATACTTGGCATTTAGTTTTATGTGGGATTTACAAAACCCAGATAAATATTGGATTGGTGGTAAAAACATACAAAGTGCTTTGCCAAGAGGAAAAAACTGTTCTGAACCTCAGGATATAGGTAATAACATAGGTCATGATAGATTGTGAACTCTGTTTGACTAGTAGATATGAAGGGTCATGAGATATTTTTAGAACTATAAATAGCTTAAGTTGTGCTTATTGTGTTTACTATTTATCATCAATGGAATATTCTACTCTGTAAAGAACATATTAGAACTAACTGCCCAGGTCTATACAAAAAGAATATGAAGCCAAGAATAAACAACTATGCTAGGCATTTTCACTGTGTAAGTTGGTCACTAATGTAGTGTTCACATGTATTTATCTGTCTATCCACCTGTCTATCTGTCTATCTAAATATATAAGCCTATGTCCACAGAAAGATTGAAGGTGTCATGAATATGTGTGTGTACTATTTAAAACAATGGTTACTTTGTTACTTCCTACATCTAAGGCATTTAACTTAATGGTTTCATATGCATTGTCTCATTTAATAACCAAAATAACTGTATGGTAATTATTACTCTTACATGACATGAGGTTGACTTATTTTTCAATAAATGGTGACAGAGTTAGAATGGGAAACTGATTCTGATTCAAAGAGCAGTCCTCTTCACTACACCTCAGACTACCATTCAAAAAAAAAAAACCTCATTGCTACATAACAACTGCTGATAGAAAATTTTCATGAATTATTCTAAACCATGGAGGGTTAAGCTTGTTCAGATGGAAATGTACTATTAGTTGCAATTGGTAACATTGTTAGTAGGTCAGATGTTTTATACAGCTCCAAATTACTAGAAAAATTCCAACATGACCCTCATATGCAACTATGTAGAAATAAAGTATAAGTAGTTTTGCACAAATCTTCACAGAAACTAGCATAAATTGAATAATTTCAGCCCACGGAGTGGTTCAAGGGTATACTCAGGCCCTTAAAACATGTCCTGTAATATACTTCATAAAAAATTACCCAAGATCCAGGGATTAAAAGTTCTCTAGATTTTCCATTAAACTTAAGTGATAAGACTAATTAAAAAGATGCCATTTAGTGAACTAAAATATGTTAAATATTACAATAGTATGTGGATGACATATGTAATTTTATAAATCCTCACACTCACTGTTCAATGTGGTGTGTATTATTGCCATTTAATAATGGAGAGACTGATGTTCAGAGAAGTTAAATACTTTGTCCAAGGCAACATTCTAGTAAATGGCAGAGCCTGGATCAGAACTCAGGTTTTTGAGTTCCAAAGACATTTCCACACTACAAGCTTTGCAATACTTTCCTTTACAGTACCAAAATTTTAACTTGGCAAAGACAGGCCCAAATGACCAATTGAAGACATTTCTCCTGCATGTGTCTATGTTGGAGTGGGAGGAATGGGCTGGATTTGACTTCAGTTACCTTACTGGTTATTTAAATCCTTCATTTTAAAATGATCACATGGCCAAGACTCTCCTTCTGTTTTGTCAGAAAATTATTTAACCCTGGTATATGCCCATAAACTGACATAAAACCTGCTTCTCTATAGGATGATCCATCGCCAAGTACATCCTTCCCTAATACACAAACTCAGGTGTCAGAACAGAATGGAGATCTTGGTTTCCTTAAACTAATATTTCTGGAACTTTGGAACAATGTATTTTAAATTTGATTAATCAGTACATATACCTTTCAGTATTACTAACTTATATGATAATTATTGCCCATCTACTGAAAGGTCTGTTGCTTGGTTATCTTGGTGTCAGAGCCCAAGTTACAACAACTTTTAAGGATTTTAATAATCCTAGATTCTCAGAACTCTAGAGCTAGCAGCAAAATTAGTATTTTGTCCAATGTATATACTTTACAGATGAATAAACTGAAGCATGTTCATTCAAGGAAAATTTAGACTCTGTAAGAGGTCACTCATATCTGACCGTGCCTACTGTTCTAGCTCTATCCCCTCACTTTCTTCATACAACTAAGTCTTCGGAAACCTGAAACTTCAACCATCCCCATGCCACACAGCCCTTGTTCAACAGGGTGATTTTCTCTCATCTTTCCCAGCATTAAACCTAGTTTTCTCTCTTTGGAGGCTTTCCTTCTCTGCCCCAGGACCTCACCTCTGCCTTCCTCCCCATGCCGCCACATTTCCCTGTGACAACTTGTACTGACCACAACCATAACATTGTTCAGGCTAATTTTGTCATTTCTAATCATATGGCTTAATTCTGTATGTATATGTGTCTCTGTCTTTTTATTATTTTTATCCCACATTGAATACTGTGTATATTTACTGCACTAGGTAGATGTATAATTCTACCATAGCCTATTGCAGATGAAGTGTAAAAAAAAAAACAAGAAAGGTGTGTTACTTTCCTATATGGTTCCTATAACAAATTAACACAAACATGGTGGCTTTAAATTTATTTTCTCATAGTTCAGGAGACCAGAGCCTGAAATCAAGGTATCAAGCAAGGTTCATTCCTTCTGGTGGCTCTGAGAGAGATACTTCATATGCCTCTCTTCTAGCTTCTGGTGGTTGCCAGCCATCTTTCATGTTCTTTGACTTCTAGGTACATCTGTCTAATTTCTGCCTCTGTATTCATAGGACACTCTTCCCTTTTCTCTCTGTGTTTCTCAGTGTTCCCTCCACTTTTTATAAAGATACCAGTCATTGGATTAGAGCCCACCCTGAATCCAGGATGACTTTATCTCAGGATCCTTAACTAATTACATAAGCAAGCTTCCTATTTCTATATAAGATCACATTCTATAGTTCTCATTATACATGAATTTGGGAAAACACTATACAACTCACTACATAGCATTAAAAGTTTTACTAGTCACTTTTTTTTGAAGGCAGGGCTGAGAATATAAATCCCTAATTCCACAGAGCAAACTCTCTCTTAAATGATTCATAAACTTGATTTAGTAAATGAATACCACTAGCCTGTAACTTTGTTTTAAGGATTTGAAATATGGAGACCCTCCTTCACAAACAGTCTGCTTTTCTTAAAGAAAACAATAAAATTAAATTCCCATGCCTATACCTGTGTTTAGTTTTCAATGCTTTTTCTTAGATAGGAAAGTTTGTAATTAACTTGGCATAGTAGGAGAAAGCTGGTTTGAGCTAGAGATGAATCATACTCTGAGTTTGTGTATGCCTATATGTACCTCTTAATGCTTCTAATTCTCTAGGGTTGTAATTATCTCAAGATAGGTAAAACTATTTTTAGGAAAAAAAATTTTCTTTCCTGTAAAGAAAAACCCTTCCCCAGAGTGTTTGCTAAACCATGGGACTTGGTGTCAACCTTTAATCTCTCCTTGCCTCTTTTCTCTTTTTTCTTGTAAACAGAAATGCAGCTGTTCTTTCTATCCTGAAGAAAATTTCTCAAAACAATAGAAGCCAACACATCATATTAGCCACCTCAAGTCAGAATACTGTTAAATTACCCTTAATTAATTTATTTTTTCTGTGATGGAATTTCCTCTTTCAAGTTTTTTCTCACTTAGAATTTGTATTTGCATTAGCTTCACCCCTACTAGTGACATATACTATATTCCTATGCCCTCAAATTTTACAGATGAGGAAACTGGGATTCATGGAGTTGTGTTGTCTATTCAGAATAGCATAGCTAGTAAGTAGCAGTGTTGAGTTTCCAACAAGTTTCTCTGACTTCTAGTTCCAAGTTCTCTCCTAATATCTTTGTCTATGTTGAGCTCATCTCGAGTTCAAGCTTCATTTAGAAGTCTTGATTCTTCTAAACTTTTATATTAAGGCAAGCTAGGAACAATAGTGAGGAGGTCAATACTGGTGTTGAGATCCTGCTGCTCTGCTCATGAACCTTAGACTGCTCCTCAGCCTGACATAAGGAGGGTTGATAAAAATTCAATGGCCAGCTGCCAAAAATATTCTAAAGGGTTTTTTTTTTAAGTGAGAGGTCAGATGAAGATTCTATGATATCCTGAGCCAAATTGGTTATTGAAAAACAATAACCAATTACCTCATTTTGCTTAAAACTTTATTTATTAAAGTTTTATTTTAAAAAACTTTATTTAAGTTTTTTTAATAACTTTATTTATTAAACTTTATTTATTAAAGTTTTAAGCAAAATATATTTCTTGCATTTTTATTGAGACTTTAGTTAAAAATAACATGATATTGACACAAAAATCTATGCAGTACAAAAAATTGAGTACAATATTCAAATCATCAGACTATTTTCTTTCTCAGCAATATTTCCATTTGAAATGAACTTCCTAATATTTACAGAAAAGTCTCTGTGTTCTGTTATTTTTATTCATTAGCATCCAAGTGTAAAATGATTTTGTTTAGTGTACAAATCCCTAAAATGTAAAAATTATGACTGTTTACATAACCTGTCTGTCATTGTGACTTCTGATTATATTGGTAGTAAAATTTAAAAATAATAAAAGAAGAAGAAAGGAAAAAATGAAAAACAAGGAAAGGGAAAGGAAGAGAAAAGAAGGGGAGTGGAGAGGAGGAAATAAGAAGGGAAAAGAGGGGAGGAAAATGAGAAACAAACAACTTTGAAAACAAATATTCACCAAATAAGTTATTCACTTGGCAAATGTTTATCCCTATACGTATATAAAAGGTAAATGTTCCTTTCTATAGATCAGATACTGGATTAGAAACTTGTGATGCACTGATTAATACAGAATTATCTATTTTGTATGTTAAAGGAAAATATAAGCAAATAAATGATTAATTATAATATTTCATGTTAAAGGATGACACAGAAGTAAATATATGGGCTAGCGGAAGTTCTTAGCTAGATTGTCAACCAAAACTTGAGAACTGAGGAATCACTCCTCTTTTTACAGATGAGGAAACTGAGCTTTAGATAAGGAGGCAGAGAATTGGGGAGCTTACCAACAGCATAAGACGTCTAGTGTTTATATTTATGTTACTTGATTGTGATGTTAGTGCTGGGAACTGAGATTTTTCACTTATTTGACATTACTTTTACACTGGCAATTTCACTGCTGGGATTATACACTAAGAACCCCAAAACACCAATTCATTAAGAACCTATGCACTCCAGTGTTCATAACAGTACGATTTACTGTAGCCAAGTGCTGGAAACAACCTAAGTGCCCATCAGTAAATGAATGGATCCAAAAATTATGGTACATTTACACAATGGAATTCTATGCAGCAGAAAGAAAGAAGGAGCTCCAACCCTTTTTGACAGCATGGATGGAACTGGAGAGCATTATGCTAAGTGAAATAAGCCAGGTGGTAAAAGACAAATACCATATGATCTCACCTTTAAGTGGAACCTAATCAACAAAACAAACAAGCAAGCAAAATATAACCAGAGACATGGAAATTAAGAACAATATGACAGTAACCAGAGGGGAGGTGGGAGGGGATAGTGGAGGGAAATGGGGGAAGGGTTTTCATGGAAAAAAAGAAGGTGGGGGTAGAATCAGGAGAGGGAGATGGGGATGGCTGGGATGGAGGGGAGTGGCGGGGATAAATGCAGACAACTGTACTTGAACAAAAATAAAACAATTAAAAAAAAGCCTAGATCTTTCTTCATGGGCATAGTGAAGCATTGACAATTTCTGACAAATCCTATTAGAATGGCTGTATTACTACATGCTTTGTTTTCTCAATTCTGTCCCTTGTTAAATAAATGCAGAAATAATTAGTAGACACAGACAGGTTAGAATCTTAGGTCTCCCCGTCCCCCACCCAAGTCTACTGCTCTTTGAACTCTACTATTTCTTCTAACACTGTGATTCTTAACTGGGGCTGATTTTTTTTGCCCTTCAAAGAAATTTGGCAATGTCTGGTGACATATTTTAGTTGTCACAACGTGGGAGTGGGGTATGCCACTGACGTGTAGTGCCCAGCACCATGGATGCTACTAAACCGTGCTGCAATGCAAGGATAGCCCGTGCAACAAAGATTTACCTGCTCAAAACATGTAGTTAGTAAAAATAAATTAAAAAGAAAGTTCTCCTTTGTTAGTGTATGTCTTATGATAACTAGAGCATTATACCAATATTCAAATCAGCATATGTTAGACTTAAGAAAAAGCTACTACTTAGCAGTACTATATACATAGACTCAATTCTAGTTTATTTCTTTTCTTACATTTCACATATCCCACTGCATAGCACAGTGCCCACTACACATCAGACTCTCACTAAATAATTGCTGGATTAAAAAAATATTATTGGGTAAATTATTACTGTTTATTTTTGAGTGTCTACTACCCTTCAGCTAGTTTTTATACATACTTTCTAATCATAAAAATAATCTTCAAAGAAGGTGTTATCATCTTCACATTTAAAATTGAATTTCATACCTCTAAAAATGGCTAAGTTTCCTTTGGAATCCCTCCAAAACTTTGGAAACTGATAAAAGAGTCCCTGCTGATTTCCTGGAAGCTTATTTTGTGTCTGTTAGTCATTATAAAAAGAAATTGCTCTACCCACAGAGCATAGAAAGTTGTACAACATTGCTAGTTTGTTTTTACTAAAATATATGAGCTTGCTACCATATCAGTATTTGTAACTTTGGAAATTTACATACAATTGACTTTCACCACAAGTACTTTGTTTAGAGGACGTTCCCATTGTGATTTAGGTTCAGAGTCAGCCCTAAAGAAGATTGCTCAGAAAACAGACAAAGCTGCCACAGCTTCTGACAGACTTCTTATTGGAATAACTTTCTCATTTATGAAGTTCTGATTTATTTGATATTAAGTTTTTTCTCTCTTTCTTAAATTGGAAAGCCAAACATGAATATGATAAGACAGTGTAACTTCAGCTTTTTAGGAAATGCCTTCAATTAGGTCAATATGTGTGTGTGTTTGAGTATATGTCCACATGTGCTAAAGAAACATTTACTTGAACAATATTTTAGTACATTTTAAAAACCTTAAAAGAAGATGCTATTTCTCATTTTATCAGTGGTTCTTAATTGTGTGGAGGGTAGGAGCAAAAAGTAGTTATTGATATGTATTAAATGTTATGTTAGCACTTCACCAGTATTTTTGTGGGCTAATTTGGTGATTTTTTTTCTTTTTTTTAATTATTTTATTGTTGTTCAAGTACAGTTGTCTGCATTTACCACCCCACACTCCCCCACCCCAGCCAAACCCACCTCCCTTCCCCGATTCCACTTCCCCTTGGTTTTGTCCATGTGTCCTTTATAGTTCCTGAAAACCCTTTCCCACTTTACCCCCATTGTCTCTTCACACCTCCCCTCTGGTTACTGTCATATTGTTCTTAATTTCCATGTCTCTGGTTATATTTTGCTTATTTGTTTGTTTTGTTGATTAGGTTCCACTTATAGGTGAGATCATATGGTATTTGTCTTTTACTACCTGGCTTATTTCACTTAGCATAATGCTCTCCAGTTCCATCCATGCTGTCAAAAAGGGTTGGAGCTCCTTCTTTCTTTCTGCTGTGTAGTATTCCATTGTGTAATTGGTAATGTTTATCATTTTGAAAAACATGTATGAAGTGCTTCACTAAGTTTCAAAGATGAAGAAATTTGACTAGGAAATAAGCATATAAAAATAAGCTCAGCTTCACTAGAAGTAGGTGAATTCTTGTTACCATGACAGTGACAACATATTTTGTCTACCAGATGTGGAGGAATTAAAATATCTAATTGTTGGCTGAAATGTGGAACCATGGACCTGTTGGTCAAAATGTAAATTAGTAGAGTCATTCTGGAAAAGAATTTGGCATTAACTAGGAAATTTTAAAATGTACATGCTTGTATGGACCTTTTTATGAGTGTCTTATTAGTTAAGGATTGTGTTTAATCTATTGTGAGCCCCTAATGTTCATTGGGCCGGGTTGGGGGTGATAGGCTCTGTGTACTTTTCACCCAGCAATAGCCTTCCTAAGAATTCACCCTACAGACAAGCTCACACATCTAAGACACAGGTAAGAATGTTCATGGAAGCATTTTTTTTTTAATTTATAATAGCAAAACAAAACTGGGGAAAACAACCAACTTGTTATTGCAGTAAAATGGATAAATAAATATTATTATAGTTATATAATGGAATGCTACACAGTAATATAAATCACTGAGCTACAGCTAAATGTGTTCAAAGGCATGAATCTTAAACATGAAATTGGGTAAAAAAAGGCAATTTTCAGAAAAATGCATTCAGTATGATTACATGTACATACATTTAAAAATATAAACAATTGATATCTTATTTAAAAATAAAAATAAGTAAAAACTTTAAAGTACCATAAAAAAGATACTCCAAGAATTCAAGAGATGATTATTTCTGACAGTGGATGAAGATAAAGGAATGGGTCCTAGGAGAAACATCCAGTGGTCTCCGAAGTAATAGTCATATTTAGTTTCTAAATGTAGGTATATGTGAATTAATTTCTTGTTGTTCCTTTTTATCTTTAAGTGAATTACATATATTCTTTTAAATAAAATAAATGTTAGACATATATATTATATTTATTGAGCTAACTCTTAGAGGGGTTAAATGACCTATACAAGTTTATGCTCAAAAAAGGCCTCATTCAGGACTTCGGGATCCAGAGCTCTTGTTCCCCCACTATGTTTTTGGCTCTGCTCAAGATAAAATCTTTCTAGTGCAGGGCCTAGGAATGAATGATCTCTTCTAATGATCATTTTATTTGCTTTTATCAGTAAAGGCTATGACTAACAAACTGTCATTCTTTGTTAACTTAGCTGACAGAAAGTGTACTCCAGTGTAAATGTCCAACCATAGTAATTGACCTATCATAAACATTTGATCCATATATTTTCCTTCTTTTAATGATTTCTAATTCCCTCCTTTAAAACTGCTTTATTGCAGCAATACTATTTCGTATTATTGTCTATTATTAAAAGAGCTATTTTTTTTCTTTTGAGTAGTGAATAAGAAGTTTGTCTTGAGAAAATAAATAAATAGAAACATTACACTTTTTTTGAAGATCTAAATTAGTACCTTTAAGATAAAGTCTATTGGGTTCTCTTTCTTACAATATGAACTCCTAATGTTCACCAGGCCAGGGTGGGGGTAATAGGCTCTGTGTACTTTTGACCCAGCAATAGTTTTCTTTTCTTTCCTTTTCTTTTTTTTTCTTTTGTCTCCTTCCTTCCTTCCTTCCTTCCTTCCTTCCTTCCTTCCTTCCTTCCTTCCTTCCTTCATTCTTTTGTTCCTTCCTTCCTTCCTTTTCCTTTCTTTCTCTAGCTCTTTCTTTCTTTCTTTCTTTCTTTCTTTCTTTCTTTCTTTCTCTCTCTCTTCTTCCTAACCCTTTGAGTCTAGCATGTTTCTAAAAGCAATGAGTTTTCACAGCAAAACAAAAAAACAATGAACAGATTAAAGAGACAACCTATGGAATGGGAGAAAATACTTGCAAACCACACATCATATAAGGTGTTCAGTATCACTAATCATCAGAGAAATGTGAACTGAAACTATAATGAGATATCACTTGACATTTATTAGAATGGCTATTATCAAAAACACAAGGACAACAAGTATCAGTGAGGACGTAAAAGAGAACCAGGGACTTCTAGTCAAGATGGCAGTGTAGGTTATTATGGTACTCACCTTCTGCCATAACCACATCAAAATTACAACTAAGCTACAGAACAATCATCATTCAGAACCATCTGGATCTGAAATCCAGCTGAACAGAAATCCTATAACTGAGGATATAAAGAGGAAGCCACATTGAGAATGGTGAAGTCAAGAGGCATATCTCACCTGTAGAGATTGCCCCTGAGGGGCCAGGGGTCCCAATCCCACATCGGACCCCCAGGCCAGGGTTTCAGTGTCAGAAAGAGAAGTCCCCAAAACTTCTGGCTGTAAGAACCAGTGGGAACTGTGATTGAGTAAGATGAAGGACTTCTGGGGTCCTAGGTATTCCTCTTCAAAGATTTGTATGGACTCACTTGCACTTCCTTGCTCTGAGGAAGCTTCCTTGCTTCCTCCCACTGCTCTAATGCTGGTGAAGCAGCTCAAAGGGCACCAGGGACACACAGGGAGGAAGTGAATTGTCCCATATTAGGGCAGGGGCTACAGGGGCAGATTTCTCCTAGACTCGCAGAAGAGACTGTTTCTTTGATGAGCTCTCCCAGCACAGAGCCAGCATGCAGATACCATATCTGAGTCTCTATCAAACACTGTTCTCCCTGCCCTGGTGACTTCCTGAGACCCTGCCACACTTCACCTAAGTTGCAGGCTCATCCAAGACATTTCCTGCAGCCTTTTCATATAAATGGCCTGTCTTGGGTCATGCTGCAGACTTTCCTAAAATCTCTTAAAAGGTTCACAAAGCATAACCAAGCAGAGTCTGGCCTCAGCATGCCCTGTACCTTTTGCTAAGTGGCCCCAGGCCAGTACTAGCAGCAGCCAGCCTTGGTTCACAGATTGGACTCTTCCAGGGACCTCCAAAGCCAGCACCATAGCAGCCATTTGCAGATCTCTCTGTATCTCATGCTGTGTGGCCCCAGGAAGGGCACAGGTGGTGGCTGACTTTGGCCTGCACCTTTGAGGAGGCTTAGAGCCTCTGTATCCAGGGGACAGCTTAAGTTCCCATTGAAGCTCACTAAACACATCCCATGGAGTAAACCCCTCCCATTGACAGCAATTAAGGCTCAACTACCACAAGAGGGTACACATAGTCCATCTGGAGGACGTATCTGGAGCCCCCATCTCAGTGACTGCCTCTCTACCAAGACTGGGAGACATGGCAGCTCTACCTAATGAGTAGAAACAAACACAGAAAGTCAAATACTACATGAATATAAAAAAGTCTAACTCATAAATGCAGAGGATAGAATGGTGGATTACAGGGGTTCGGGGGGAAGAAATGAGGAGATGTTGGCCAAATAGTACAAAGTTTCATTTATTCAGGATGAATCAGTTCTGGAGATCTGGTTTACAGCACACTGACTAAAGTAACAATACTGTATTGTATATTTGAAATTTGTGAAAGGGTAGGTTCTTTCAACTCTCTTCCCCCCAAAAGTATTATTTGAGGTGATAGCTATGTTAATTAATTAAATTGTGTTAGTCATTTCACTAAATATGTATATCAAAACATCTTGTATACCTTAAATATATGCAGTTTTTATTTGTCAATTATATTTCAATAAAGCTGTAAAAATTTAGCTACTAAAGGAAATAACAGAGCCAGTGAGTTTTCAGTTTAGGATAAAGCCACTGTATAAAGTTGTCCTGGGGAAATATACCATACATATTCCAGGTACAGTTTTACTTTTGGAGAACATGCCAAGCCCGTAATCACAAGAAAGCTTCTGCAGAATGACTCATCTTTCAAAAAATATGTTGAGCTCTAAAAGGCCCTACATAAATATGTGATTATCTTTCCATGCATGGAGAAGGTGGTGGGATACCAGGATTGGGTGATAGATTGGGACTCAGTTATTTGGAGGAAGCACAGCTTATTCATAGCTTCTCAGAAGGCAACTGAGGCTAATTTGATGAAGTATGTTAAATGTAACTGGGTAGTCAGCCTTTCCCATTGTTTTAATTTCTTTTTTGTCAGAATGAGGGTTGGTAACTTCAGTAATATATGAGACTGGTAAACTGCAGTGTTAGGGAAGTGGGCATTCTTGGTTTAAACCTTGTAAACCAAATTTATACAACTTTCAGAGGCATTCTACAATCCACATACAAAGAAAAAAACAGACAATGAAGAGTCAGAATGACATGTTTTGATTCTGAGCTCTGCCACCTTACAGGTGCTTGACTTCTTATCTCATCACATTTAACCTGAATCTCTGATTATGAATGTTTGAGATGGGAATAAAAATCTTTCCTAGCTATTATGAGGACCATATGACTAAGTGTGCCTAAGAGCCTAACATAATATCTGTCACAAAGTCATACTTGAGTAGTTAATCTAGGTCCCTCAGCCATAGGCTGAAATAGATATAAGCTAATAAATAAATCCACAGTTTGTAGACCCAATCATTGATTAGGTAATTGATTGATTACTTGACAGATTCCTTCATGCATTCATTTTTGATTTATTCATATAATATTTTTTATCACTCTATGAGAAAAAAGCTTGCTTTGAGGAAAATACTACCTCACAAAATGTCACATGCATTATCTGGAAGAATGTATGAGGAATTAAAACACTACCAAATGTCAGCCATACTTGCTCTAAGCATTCCCAGAAATGAAAATGAGTACATATTAATAACAGTAGGTAAAAAATAATCAAGATATACCAGCATTCTCAAGTGGTTGTATAGGCAGAATAATCCAGGGCAAAAGATGAGGAGGCAGACCCCAGAATTCTAGCTTGTCTTTGCGTCAGACCCAGGTCCACTCAGTCATTTGTCCATCCTTCAATTTACCTCTTCTTCCTTTTTTCCTTCCTCCTGGTTCACTGACTTATCGATTCATCCATCTAACACTTATTAAAGCTTTATCAGGTTCTAGGCAATAAGAATAAGATAGATTTATTTCCTCAAGGACCTCATTGCCTACTTACAGAGTGAGCATGGGATAAATGATTAATATAACATTGGTTAGTTGTTTTTAAAAATAACATTTTATATAGATTGGTGGCTATAAACTCAGAATTCAGTGTCATGAAGACCTAGATTTGAATTTCAGTTCCTCTACACAGAAAACTTAAGCAAGTTAACTAACCTTTCTTAAAATCATTTAGCCATAAACTTATGATTGTAATAATGCATATTTCATAGGGCTGCTGTGCAGATGAAATTAGATTATAGGGATGAGAAGCTTGATTCAATATTTGAATGTCATCATGATGTTGGGTGATGTAGAGGAACTAACTTGATCTTGGAGTGAACATGCCAGAGACATTTTCTAGAATGGACTTTAGAATTGTGTCTCAAAAGGGAGTTAAATTTTCCAGGAAGCATATCGAGGGTATGGGGGGGAGATGATTTGCAGGCAGATGGCATAGCATTTTCAAAGCCATTGTGGAGGCTAAAGGCTGGGGTGTGAAATTCTATTGCCACTTTGGCCCTTTACTTTTCCAAAGCCGTTTATGAAAGAGCAAGTGAGGAAATTAAGGACCTAAAAATAAAGGAAAGCGTGGTCTAAAGAGAGAGAGAACTTAAAAATATGGACTTAGAGTTTTTATGGCTTATCCAGGTAGTCTTTAAAAGCTTTACATGTTTAAAAACTAACTTATATAAATAAATGACCATCATTATTAACAAGAGGATAAACTTTTATTTCAAGCAATTAGTTTTTTTATTTGCTAAATGGATTAAGAAAATATTTGATCTCATTAGAAGTTTTAGTGGGTTTAAATTCTTTTAAATTTATGCCCAAGCATGTGAGTGCATTTTTTTTCAGATACTTGATTAAATATAAGATCTCTGAAATCTAGTGAACTGCCAAAAAAAAGTGTATTCTCTTCTCTTTTTTTTAAGATTTTATTTATTTATTTTTTAGAGAGTGGGGAAGGTAGGGAGAAAGAGAGGGAGAGAAATATCGATGTATTGGGTGCCTCTCGTGAACCCCCTACTGGAGACCTGGCTTGCAACCCAGGCATGTGCCCTGACTGGGAATCAAACCAATGACCTCTTGCTTCATAATCCGATGCTCAATCCACTGAGCCATGCCAGTCAGGGCTTCTCCTCTTTGGGATATAGTGCAGAGTGTATTGTACACAGTCAAGCAGAATACATTATTTGCTATTAGAATAATGCCCTTTTGATGGATCATGAAACTATATTTAAAATGTACTTAAAGAAGAATGACATCAAACACTTGCATGTTTATTGAGAGAAAATGTGGAATCCTTAATATTTGTCACCAAATCTCTACCATAAGGCAATGAAGTCTATAAATGCTCACTGAGTGCTTAACTGTTATGTTAAATAAAGATTTTAGAGGGTGGGAATATATTTTGATTTTTACAGTGCCTGGAATTCTAACAGAAATGTATCATTCTGTTTTACAGTTACGATGTTTCTTACTTCTGAGGATATTAACAATGGTTCATGGTCATAGCACCCAATTTGAAGAAAAACAATTGCAGCTCACCTTGGATAATATCAGACTTACTGGTTTTTTGATTCCTTGCAAATTTACTTATACTTTTTATTTAGCAGATATTTGAGTGTCTACTATGCCTCAGACAATATATTAAGCATTAATAAAGGTGAGATACAAATAATGATAGATGTCCAGCTTGCTCAAGAACTGGATAAAACAGGAACACCAAAAACTATATTACAACGTGGAAAGTGGTAAAAGCTATAAGAGGTCCAGATAAAATACTGCACAATTCATTTTTTTCTTGAACAGAAGTATTCTCTACCCTTTTAGAACTCATAAGACCCTCATTTCTTTTTAAATCATTGGAGAAAATAAGATCTAAAGGAATGAAGTCATGCTGGCTAATCAGAGTCTCCTGTCAATAGGTAGTCAAATGAGCTGGTAATTAACACTGAGTGCCTTCTATGTGGTGGTTGTCTTTCTACTCACCCTACATAACTTAGGGCAAACAATCCATGATGTATATACTTTGATTATTTTCATTCATAGATGAGGACACTGAGGCACAGGGAAGTTGAGTAATTTACATAATGTCTCTCAGCAAAAGGTAGAGCAAGGATTTGGACCTAGCTCGAATGGTTCCAGAGTAAACATTCTTACTTATGTTACACTGTTGACCACTGGAAATGAAATGTCTCCTACACTGGAAGACAGTTTCTGTCCAATGTGGAAATGTCATCATAGATACAAGTACAAGGTACCATTGGAACTCAGAGAAGGAAAGCCTGATCAGAATGCCTGGGGTCATGAGAAAGAAGGTAAGACCACACCTAAATTCACCTCCAAGAACATATCGGTGTTAGGCAAGAGGACAAAAAGAAGTACATGCTCAAGGTGAGGCACTAGCATCAACAAACAAACAACAATCATGTTTTTAGGAAGCAACATATATAGCAAATCTTAAAAAATACTATTCCTCAAAACTTCCAGAGTTGGAGGATTTATAGAGAGACCACTGTGAAATGGGAATATGCAGAGGCTCTTATGAATAATTCATTGTTAGTAAGTGAATTACAGAAGCATATCAAATGAAGAGTATAGTAATAACATTTAAGTCTTTAAGTAACAATAATAAAAGAATAATTGATACCTGTTTAGCATCCCTTACTTGTCATTGGCTAGAAAAATGCCAGTAGCTTTCTCTCTTTCTCCCACCTCATTCTCGCCAACCTAGCAAACAGGAGTATTATTGTTCAAGCTCCAGGTTTAATTTTCCACTGCTTTCTTTACGTTTCTTAAGACCTCATTGAAAAATTCTACTGCTCCTCTGTCTTAATTTTTCTTCACAATCCTATTTCAATTTTTTTCTACTTCTTTTTAAAAATCTTTTAAAGATTTTATTTATTTATTTTTTAGAGAGGGAAGGAAGGGAGAAAGAGAGAGAGAAACATCAATGTGTGGTTGCTGGGGGTCATGGCTCACAACCCAGGCATGTACCCTGACTGGGAATTGAACCTGCGACACTTTAGTTCACAGCCTGAACTCAATCCACTGAGATATGCCAGCCAGGGCTACTTCTTTTTAAATTTTTATTATTGACATTATTACAGATATCTCTGTTTTTACCCCTCTGCCTGCCTCCATCCAGCCCCCACCCCCTTCCTATTTCAGTTTTTAATTTTGTTTCTTTTTAAAAAATATCCACAACAGAAATGATTTAGTTATTTTGTCCTGGAATAAACATACTCATTTACAAAAGCTCTATTTAGGAGACAATTCACTATATTCCCAGTACAAATGAGGAAACTCATGGATGGAAAGAAAATAATACTACAGATGGAGTTGCAAAACCAGGAGTGAGTGGTTCCAGAAGAGATAATAGGTCTTGAGTTCACTAGCTTCACCACTTACTAGTAATGTAACATGAGTAAAACTATCTTCTCTGGACCTCAACTTCCTCCCCTGTAAATGTGGGTAATAGTAGTGTTTCTCATACAACATTGATGTGTTCATATTCAAATATATTTTACAACTTTATATTACTTTTAGGAATACACATAGTAATTCAACATTTATATACCCAATGAAGTGATCACCACAATAAGTCTGGTAACCATCTGTCACCACACAAAGTTATGACAATGTTATTGACTATGTTTTTTATAGTGTATATTATGTCCCTGTGACTTATTTATTATGTAAGTAGAAATTCGAACCTTTATTCCCTTTCATCTTTTTCACCCTTCCCCTCCATTTTCACTGGTGGCAACCATCAGTTTGTTCTCTGTATCTATGAGTCTGTTTCTGTTTTGTTTTGTTTTGTTTGTTCATTTGATTTGGCTTTTAGATTCCACAAATGAATTAAATCATAACGTATTGTCCTCCTCTGTCTGACTAACTTCACTTAGCATAATACCCTCTATGTTATGCTAACATTGTGTTAAGCTTTAAAGACATAATTCATGTAATGGGCTCAGCACAGTGCCTGACACATTTGAAGTGGTTACCAAATGTCAGTCTGGATAGCTGAAGAAGAGCCAGGTCTGGCAGAACTTATGTGACTTGCTAAGAATTGTAAATTTATCCCGTGAACTGCACGACTACAACTAAAGGATTGAAGCAGTTGAGATACAGGGCCAGATATTTATTTAGGAAGGATGACTCTGCCAATTAAATGGAATATGGGTTGGAAGTGGCAAACCAGAAGCAGAAATAGAGAGAAAAAAAATGGGCCCAGGAGTACACCAAGTGCATTGTTCAAGTTCCATATACTGTGACCAAGGATCAACTAAGGAATGCCAGATTAAGACCAAAACAATGTTGAAAAATTTTAAATGCCAGGTCCCTATCTTCATATAGGATCTCTTACAGCAGTTACTCTGAAAAAAAAAAAAAAAGTAGTAATTACATAGCTTCCTTTAGGACCATTAGTATGATGAAGTCTTACCTGGAAATGTGCAAGGTGTCATTTTTTAACTGAAGTGAATATAAAACTGTGCATGTCTCTGAAGGTCATGCTATTATTCTCTAAGGCCATAGAGAAATTCTGCCAGGAATTGATATTTTTTCCAATTCAAGCCCTCAATGCAGGGTCACATTGCCAGTATTTTAATCTTGGGATATGAATCCAAAAGTTATATATTGATGCCATTTTCTTCACATTAACCTGTATGCTAAGGGCATAGCCTTAACTATAAGACCTTATGGTAAAAATTCAACAAAACTTATCTATTGCTCTTCAGAGAAGTTAGAAAAACTGTAGGTCACAATTGCCATGGGTAGCTGAGACAGAGCTTCATGAGACAGAACTCATCCTTTCCTTCTACTGCCTTTTGAAGTCAACAGGTAGGATGCCTGGCTTTCACAATATTTGTGGATCTTCAGCCTGATTTTTAGCCATTTTCCATTTTGTACCACATGATCTAATAGGTATAAGTTTATTAATAAAGCTATGAGTATGTCTCAAGTGCCTTATAGTGCCAAAAGAAGTTTATGTCCCATGTATACATTCCTTTGGTAAGTTCTACCTATTAGATAGGAAGAGAAAATTATACTTGTTACATAGATAAATATAGTATTCAACAGTTATCTAGATTTTTTAATGGGGATGTTGGAGAGCTTAAGTAATGTTTGTAAAGTCACCTGAGTAAGTGTGGGAGCTAGTAAAGGACTTGGGTGTAGGCTCTTTCTACAATATTCTGATTTAATTTTTATTTATTTTAATATTTATGTATTGACAATCTTAGCAGTTTAAGGTATTTGGGGAAATATTAACTTAAAGAACAATGGAATCAGCCAGGTAGGCTATTGTAAATATAGTTGATATTTTGGTCTCTTTTCCAATTATTTGCTACTAGTCTATATAAATACTATTTAGATTTTGTTTTTGTTTTATAAAAATCCTCATATCATATGAACTTACTGAATTCACTGATTGTTTCTAAAAGTTGTCCTGTAGACACCACAGACTTTTCATAAGATAAACCTCATGTACAAATAGAAATAGTTTCAATTTTTCTTTTTCCATCTTTATACATTTTTTTCTTGCCTTTTAAAAATGGTCAGAACTTCTAGTGTAATGTTAAGCTGAAGTAGTAAGAGTAGGCATCTTGCTTATTTCTAATCTTAGGAAGAAAGCATTTGATATTTCACTGATTTATTTATTTATTTAATTTTTTTAATTGTTGTTCAAGTAGAGTTGTCTCTATTTCACCCTCCACCACTTCACTCTTAAGTAGATTTTTAGAGTGGCCCTTTATTGAATGGAGGAAGTTCTCTTCTAGCTCTAGATCATTGAGCACTTATATCCTGAATGGGCTGTTGAATTTTGTCAAGTGTTACTTCTACAACAGTTTAAAATGATCATATTTTTCTCCTTTATTCTTTTATGATTGTAAAGTATATTGATTGATTTTTTTTCTTACAGGACCTATGATCCTGTACACTCATATTTCATTTCCCCCACCCTCACTCAACCACTGATCTCTTCTTTGTATCTGTGAGCTTTTATTGGTTTGTTTGTTTTTAGATTCCATGTATAAGAGATATTTGTCCTTCTCTGCCTGACCTATGTTACTTAGTATTTTTCCCTTAAGGTCCAACTATGTTGTTGAAAATGGTAAGATTTCATTCTTTTTATGATTTTATATATATATATATATATATAAAGGATGGACCTCCATAGACATGTATATATCTATATCTATATTGATCTCCCGTGATTTCTTTATGCATTCATCCATCAATGACCACTTGGATTGTCTTCATATCTTGGCTACTTTAAGTAGTGCTATAATGAATGTGGAGGGGTATTTAAAAATGTTATATTTTTATGCATTTTCCTCAATTTTCCAAAATTTAAATACTTTTAAAAAGTGTTACTCTATTCTTAGTCTTACTGCTTAGAAGGGACTATTTTTTTTTCTTTACTCAATGATTTATTTAATTATCCTCTAATAGAGACTCTTAACACAGCACATTTGAAAAATATATATATTTACCCAACAATTAACTGTGTGAACAAGGACAGGCACAAGCATGCATTATTATTTGGCCAGACTGAACTATAAGGCCTTGCACAGTGCTTAGCACGTGTAGGTGCTTAGTAAATCTAGAAGGGACCATTTTAACTCTATTAATCTCTCATTTCTTATGGCCATGAATTCCATACAACTGATTTAAATAATAATACTGTTAAAATTTGACATTATTTATTGACCTATACTATGAGAGATAAGAACTTGTCATACTTATACTACCCCACTTCCCAAGGTTAAGGAGGTTCCCTGGTAGGACAGAATGAAATAGCCTTCTCTACTGGGTCTCTTGTTCCTACCTCATCACTTTGGGGGTTTTGGGGTTTTGTTTTTTTTTTTTTTGAGTTCCCAATACAGTCATTAATTTCTCTGCTCTATAATATTCTTATCAATAAGATGAGGCTAACCCTGCACTATGCTGTATTTTCAGTACTTCAATTCTCTGAAGTTTAAGACAGGGACTAATCATGTATAATCTTCCCAGATTGAAATTCTGTCAATTTATCCTGATCCACAAAAGACAAAAGACTTTAAGCACCCTTTACTATATTTATTCTGGATTCCACTATCTCAAGGCTTCATTCTCTGATGGTGAAGTCACCTCCAGGGAGAAAACAACCCAGAGAGACAGTCTCTTTCTACTATCCTCTCCCATTTCTTTGACTCCATGCCCTCAGTTCTTTGACGGGCATGGCAGTGATTCTGTGGCATTCTCATGATGCCTAGCAGTTTCTTCTTGGGGAATTAAACTAATGTCCGTGAAAATGCTTTTCAAATGGAGAAGTTTGTACCATAAGCAGGCAATGATGGAGTTAATGGTGTTGTTCTTGCTATTATTATTTGGTCTTGGATATCCCTTGATCTGTCTTAAAATTTCAAGCTCACACTCCAGCATAGGAACCTATCCTTACACTTTTCTGAGGGTCAGGACGTGGATTCTAATAGTACATTAAAACCAGTTTCATGTCAACTTCAAATTTTTTACCTCAGGTTGAAATTGTGTATCATTTTTTTCTGCCTCTATCTATTTTCCTGTCTAATGTGTCTCTACCTTCTGATTTCATTATGAGGAAAGACAGAGGATTTGATAACATCTTCTATAAGTCAGCATTGGCTGTTGTGTATCATTCAATCTTCCCTTAGAAATGAGGTGATTTCCTGGGGGAAAATGCATGAAGATTTGCCTGGTTTTCTTTTAAATGATTCAAAGGTTTATTCTAAATAAATCTCTCTGGAGAATGAAATCTTACCACCAATGGATGGATTTGCTGTTATTATTCTGAAAAATATCCACTTAGAAATAATAAATCTAATACCACAGAATTTTAAAGCATGATTTGGGAATTCCTGTTGTTATTGCTCAGTTCTTATAATCGTCAAATCTGGTTTTCTGTCTGTCCTATTCTCAGCGGCAGGGCCGACCATTGCCGCGTACAAATGGCCTAAGCTCTGGGCAAAGCCCTGGGGCACCTGTGCCACTTCTGAGCTTCTGTCAGCTTCATTCTACCAAGACATAAGCTGCTGAAGTCCTCACAGCATTAGACCATGACTGAAACCTCAGAGAAATGCTTCAGCTTCCTTCCTATGCAAGGCATTTTATCAGTGCTACCTTCTCAAGTATTCTTCTATAATTTCCATGCAGAAGTATACACTTCTGCCTTGTAATTACCACAAAATAATTACCAATGCCATTTTTACAGTTAGCATATTTCCCAGTCATTGTTATATGATTATGTACATTGCCTATAGTTATCATAATAGTTATTATCCCAATACACAGACAAAGAAATTGAGACTCACAGAAGTAAAATAATTTGCTCCAGGTCACACAGTTAGTAAGTGGTAGAACCAGTTGTCGAGAATGGGTCTGTCTGGTCTCCCATCTTTTCTGCTATGTCACACAAATGACTAGAAATCTCCTTTGTATTTCAATTTGGAATACAAGGGAAACACTGGCACAGGACAGGTGACTTTTGGTATCATTTGAGAATAAATTATATTTTAGAGAGAATTTGGAAATATATCATTGCAGTTATTCATGGTTTCTTGGCATACCACATGTATCCATGATCATATTAGGACCTGAGGATGTAACATTGAATCAGCCATGAATCTTGCCCTTAAGGATCTCATAGTTTAGTTGGGAGGGGTGAGTGAACATCATATGTTCTCACTAAGCCATTGTGTTAATCAAGATAGGTTAACTGCTATCACAGATTATTCTTCAAACCCTCATAACTTAATGGCATAAACATTTATGACACAAATGACAGTGAAGTGTGGTTGCAAGATGGGGCCATCTGTGCTCTCATGAGTCCTTCAAGGGCCCAGGCATCTTCCATATTTTGACTCCATCTTCATAAGATTGCCAGATTTATCTTTATTCACACACTGAATGAAGAATAAAAAAGATTTTGTATGGAAACATTATATGAGTTACAATAGTTCTAGAAGTGGTCAGTATCACTTCTGTTCACATTAGGGGCCTGGCCCTGAGTGGGTCTGTCTAGGACCAACTGTAGTGTGCAGGTTCTTGACTGTGGGTAGCAAAGATTTCACAACACAAGTCCAGACAACTATAAGGATATATTTATTGAAGCTGGGGACAGTGAAACAAGCAAGGGCTGGGAATAGAGGAAGCAACAGGAGAGCCTGGGCTGGGCTGACTTAGTTCACTAAGAGATCAGAGAAAAGAGGGCTTTTGGGAAAGATCCAGGGGTTTAGCCTGGGACAAGCTGCCACTGTTCATTGTCTTAGAATTTAGGAGACAGGTACCTGTGAAGAAAGAAATTGGTGGTAAGAAGAAGGGAAAGGAATGGCAGCAGCTGCTCTCCAGAGGAAGGACGAGGTCATGGGCTCCTTTGTCTTGAGGTTTTTATCTCTCTTTCTTGCAAGCAGGAACCTTAAGGGAGGTCTCAGGGGAGGGTTGCAGTAGCATACTAATCACTTCTCCAAGTGTGCTTTTTCAGGGTCATGGTCTCCACTGATTGGACAGTGACAGGGCAGAGGGTCTATAGTCATTGTAGTTGGTCCTGGCATCACCCACTTGGCTTTGCTGTTTTTCTGGGCCTGGAGATTAAACACAACTGAGGTGTAGATGTTATCTCCCAGAGGAAAGGTCAGGGGAGGAAATTTTACCCTGGGGGTGAGGTCCTTGTTTTCCCAGGGTCCTTGCCCCTGCCAGGCCTTATACCCTAGTGACCATCTGCACCTGGCTATAAATTGTTTGGTCATTGTGTTCAGCTATCCATCCCAGTTTCGCTATTCCACTTGCCAAGGAAGTTTCCTAGCTTCTTTCTGTCCTGTCTCAAGCTCACCAGTATTTTTTCTTTTTTTATCATCATCACAGGAAATCAAATCCTGCAATGGTTATTTCTATTGCTTACTTAAAAGACACTTAAGTAAAGCTTTATTTAGCAATTTATGTGTTTCAAGCTAATAATGCTATTTAAAAAAAAAAACTGTTCTCAAACTGAGAATTTTACCTACCTAGGAAGAGATTTGATAATCTTACAGGGGAAAAAAAGGCTGACCCAGTAATTAATTTCAGTAGCAAGTAAATTTTACAAATCATATTCTGACCAGACTTAAAAACGGTGAAGGTACATAACTAAATAGGTAAGGAATGCAGTTGTGTGGGCTACCAGAAAGAGCACAGGAGGGAGAATTAGTGATCTAGGGCTACAGAAATGGCTCTCCAGTATTTTTTTCTCACTCATTTGTTCATTCATTATGTCATTCTTTCAATACATATTCATTAACAATGGCAGGCCCTGGAATAATAAAAGGATAAAAGTCATAGATAGCCTAAAAGTTTTCACAATTTAATGCAAGCAGTAATACCATCAATGTACTAGAATCATTAATCCATCATTCATTTTCTTTTTAGTTCGACAAATATTTAATGAGCACCAACTATGTTTTAGGCACTGAGAGTACAGTGGCATCCAAGAAACTTTAATACCTTGCCCTCACTGAGCACTCATTTTCAAAGGGAATGATAGGTTATAAATAATCAGTAGATATATAACCTATGGTCAGAGAGTGATAGAAGATATGAAGAAAATAGTGGGCTGACATTTTAGATAAGGGGGTGATGGTATGTATGATGGTCAATTTTATGTGCCAACCTGACCTGCTTATGCAGTGAGTGCTCAGATATCTAGTGAGGAGAGGGGGAGGGGAGGGGAGAGGAGGGGAGATGAATGCCATTGAACACATGCAATGAAATGTTAAGTTGGGGATACTAGTTTTGACTATATGGGAGTCCTGCAACTTTTCTGTACATTTGAATTCTTTCAAAATGAATTATTTAAAACACTTTTAAAAAATTGTGGCTCATTTGTCTTTGAAGTTAGAAGTGAAGTTATTTGCCACTTAAAGATGGGCAACCCTGGACAACTCACTTAATTTCTCAGCATCTTCACTTTTCTTATCATCCAAATTAATAAATATTTTGATTATTTTTTGTGAGATTCAATGTAATATTATCTAGAGAGATACCTGGCACATGGTATATATTCAGTTAATAATGGCTACTGTTACCATGGAAAATAATATGTGTGAATTACCAGAGAAATTTGCCTTTTTTTCAGATATCAACCTCATCAGATAGCAACTAAAATATGAACTATAAATTTCTGGAGTGTAATTTCAGGCATCTGAAGAGTAACATAGGTGCATGCAGGGATTTGATTCAGACCAAGTATCTAATTGAGTACCATCTAAATTACAGGAACAATGTTTGGGATTCGAGATTCAAAGATGAACAAAACACTCTTAATCCAAGAAGAGTGTCCAGTCAAATAAGAGAGATAAGAAACAAGTTAATTGTTATAAAGTGTGAAATAAGATATGACAGAGCATTGTGAAAATAAATGTGAAGTCTACCTAATTCATTTGTTGATAATGGTGAATTTACAGCCTACATGAATAATATGAACTTACCAGAAAAAACAAAATAATACAAGTATTATAATTTTGTAATCCAAACTTCTGTCTGGTTATTTCTATTGGCACTAAAATGCATATCCCCTATATCCAGGGAATGTGAGTAATTTTATCTTTAAAAACTTTTTTTAGTTGTCTTCTTATGTCCTCTAAAAGAGCCCTGTAGATATAAGCAATTGTTTTCACCTAAAATGTCAATTAAAATGAAGATCATTGTTTAAGTTCCTCAAAGCTCAGTTTTCTAAACTAAGCCTCTACTGTGTTCCTTTCTCTTTCCCCCTGAACATTATTTAAAATGTGTGGCTCATAATTCATTCAGTAAATATGCTCTGAGTACCCAGTACATCCCAGGTGCTGTTCCAGACACTAGAAGTAGAGAAATGAACAAGGCTATCAGCATACATATTCCAGAAGCATAGACCTTTGCAGGGGTTGGAAGTGAGATAATTTAGGTAATCAAGTTAATGAATGAACAAAATAATTTCAGATAGTGATGAAAGCCAGGTTTAAAATAAAGCAAGGTGGTATAATATGGAATGTCTGAATAACATAGTCAAGGTAGGCAAGGACAATCCTGTAATAAACTGAGACCTGACTGACAAGTGGGTGAGCCACATGCACATCAGGGAGCTAGGTGTTCTGAGCAGAAGGAATAGCAAGGACAAAAGCCAAAGAGAAAGACTTGGGAGTGTTCAAGAAAAAGGAGAGAGCATGGGTCCAATATGGATGGGGTATAACAAGGTATGAGGAAAAACTGAAGTGTTTTTTATAAGTGATAATGATACTTGGAATGCATTGGTAGCACTGGGGTTGGGTTGCAGTAGATACATTAAAATTTTTTTTGAAAGTTCTCAACTCAGTTTTGGCATTTATCTGTCATGCACTCTAACCTTCACTCATGCCAAGTAACTTAACAATCCTCACAATGTCCTTATGCTCTTCACAACTCATTTGTTTTGAAAGTCTATGGTTCACTGCTTCCAGATCTTTCTCTGGGATACTTCTACTCTTCAGTTAAGTCACCATTATAGAATATTCTTACTGCAAAGTTTTTTTTACAAGATTCCCCTTTCCCTAATCACAATGAGTCACTTTGTCCTCTTTTGTCTTTTGCTTATGAGAATCTGAATGGTTTCATTACTTGAATATTACACTTTAATTTCTCTCCTGCTAGACTAGACTTCTTGATTGAAAAATCATGTCATAGATTTTTGCAACCTAGCACTTTGCAGACAGTAGGACACATCAGTAGTACATTGACATAAATTAGAAGCTCATAAGATAGAATGACATCACTAGTGATCTCCAACTGACTCCTCCACTCCATTTCTTCATGAACTCTGTTCTTAATCTTTTGTCTCTTGGCTTTTACAACTATGACTTTTCTAAATTTACTTTTTTTACAATCATTAATGATCTTATAATAAGTGTGTTTTATTAGTTTTCTATTGCTAATTTAACAAATTACCATAAATTTAGTGGCTTAAAACAATATAAATGTATTATCTTACACTTCTGGGGGTCAGCGGTCTAAAACCCCTCTCAGTGAGCTGAAGTCAAGGATTGGTTCCTTCTGGAGGCTCTAGGGGACAATCTCTTCCCTTGCCTTTTGCAGCATCTAGAAGCTGCCTGCATTCCTTGGCTCATTGCTCCTTAATAGCATCAGCTCTTCTCCCTTTTGCTTCCCTTGTCTCATTGCCTTCTGTAATTTTGACCCTTTTGCTTCTCTATTATAAAGAGCCTGTGATTTCAGTGGATTCACACAGATAATCCACAATAATATCCCCATCTCAAGATACTTAGTTAACTCACACTGTCAAAGTCCCTTTTACCATGTAAGATAGATTATTTATGACCTCCAGAAATAAGGATGTAGACTTACGTGAAGGGTCATTTTTTAGCCTATATTGTCTTCTGGTGTATCATCAGTCTTGGATCAGAAAAAGCAAAAACTTTTCTAGAAAACCCCATCATGGATCACCACTTGGAGTTGTGTCTATTTTTATCTAGAAAAAAGAAAATAGTGGGAGAGGACAAAAACAACAGAGGCAGAAAACATGTGGGGCTTATATGAGATCAAGGCAGAGAGGAGGAGCCCCAGGGCCCTCATGTGCAGTCTGCTGGCCTCTGGTGAGTTGGCTGTGATCCACCTACTCCTTGCTTTTCTGGCCTTTACCATTGAAATGTGGTGGGCGTGCTTCATGATCTGATCTCTTCTTTGGTTAGAACAAACTGTGTCTCACAGTTTCAGCTCTTCCATTAAAAATGCTTCTGGTGTACTGGAGCCCCCATGACTGACCAAGGTCAGCCTATACCTTCCCCCTGCCTCTACTCTTTTGTCACCTGGCTCTGCCACACCAGCCTTAAGATGGGCATATAGTTCTCATATCAGCAAAATATTAAGACTTCATTTTGCCTGATCACCTTGAGCAGCCTAGTTAAGGTGACTGTACCCTGAGTGGTGGTGGCAGTGATGGTGGGAAGGGGACTGCAACAAGTGTCCTTGTCTGGATTCTATATATAGATAGCAAGGGTAGAACCTTGGTTTATCTCAGAATTCCACCTGCCCAGGTAACAGCTCAAAAATGGTAAATGCAAGATACACAGGTAGAACTGTCTAGTTTCCCACATTGAGCCTGGATTCCTCCTCACTAACTAGAGAAGTCGTGGACTTATATTTTACTTCCTATTGCCACATTCTGATTCTTACTTTAAAGCAACAATGTGTACAACTTTTCTATCAAAGCCAAAAGTGAGGCATTTTATGTAATAATTAATATGCTGAATTTCCAGAGTAGTTTAATGGTTTTGCATTGGATACATTAAAGGAATTCAGAAAAAAATCTCAAGATGATACATTGTCAAAGCAGTTTTGTATATCACTAAAGAATGCTTTCTCATTGTTCCATTTTAATATTTTTTAAAGCAAAGAACATAAGCAATAACAAAACCAGCTTTAGCACAATAATAAATTTCAAATGTTGCTGTTTCAGAAAGATCTTCCATGCTGAATTATATTTCTTTTTTGGGCACTTTTTTGGGGGGGTTATGTTGTCAAGTTTGTAAAAGAGAGAATGCTGGATCTCTATGCAGTTATCCAAATTATAATATCAGTGTAATCAACCTAAAAATACTTGAGAGAAAAATGTCCAAAAATAAAATTTCATAGATGTCTTTAAAAATCCAAATTTTCCCAAATGTGAAGCATCTTTTTTTGAGCAACTGTGTTGATGGACAGCAGTATTTATAGATTAAGTTTCTAAAATGTCCCTTTTTAACAATGGAATTTTAAAAGGTTAGTCAACATAGCCCTGGATGGGTGGCTAAGTTGGTTCCAGCATCATTCCATACACCAAAATGTTGCAGGTTTGATCACTGATCAAGGCACATACCTATGTTGTGGGTCCAATCCCCACCCAGGCAGTGGGTGAATGAGAGGCAACTGATCCATATTTCTCTCACACATCTCTCTCTCTTCACTTTCTCTCTTTCTCCCACTCTGGAAAATAAAATTGTCATGGGTTGAGGATTTTAAAAAAGTTAGCATAAAGTCAGCTATATCAATGGTTTTCTTCCCCCCCCCTCCTCCTTTTACATCTCCACTGTAGAAAGGGAAAAACAAATAGTGAAAACTGACTTTCTCTAAAATATCTCATTTTTAGGCTTAGAATGAAGGTTATACAGAAGTGCAAAGGGGTTTCTTCTTAATCATTCCCTTATCCTCAAAGACAGCCTGGGGATTGTCAGAAGTGTGACAAGTTTGTACTTATCAAAGAACATTTGTTGCAATTATCAAAAAATTATTTTTCCAAAAACTAAAAAAGTGTTTTTTTCCCTGCTCTCCCCTAAATGATGATCATATGTGATTATTACGCATGTCAAAATATATTTTCTCACCAGGAGAAAAACTGGTAAAAAGGGTCTGTCAGGTTCCCTTTGTGCTCTATTTACAGTTATGAGAGGGAATGATTTATGATTGCTATAATTATATCTCTCCTTAGGAGAGCTGTACTAATTACATCATTTTAAGCCATTTTTTTCTTTATATAAGCTCTTAGTTGATCTAAATTGAAGTGTATTTAGCAATTTTGTGCCCAGTTAGGTTTTCATACCTCTGTGTGGGTCACAAATTGAATGGTCTAAGATCACTTAGTGCCTCAAATCTGTTCATCATGTGCATCCTTGGCCCCCATATTCACAACTGTGATATAAAGAATTTCCCTCAATAGATAGGATCTTCATGGGTGTTTTGAGGGAATCTAGAGGAAATGAGTTTTGAACAAATGTTTTGTAATCTATAGTTACACTGTAATGGTGATGAACTTTAGGAGTCAGTCTGACATGTAGTAGAGCTGAGTTAACAATACCAGCCACCTACTCCTTTCATATTATGAATTTATGTCACATTGATAACTCTGGGTTTCTCTATTGTCTTTGTGTACTCATCTCTCTTTTTTTATGGTTTCATTCTGCTGTTGCTTTCTCTACTCAAAAAGTATTAGTGGACATAGATATAATAGAATATTGGTTCTAATTTAATATTTCTTAAGTGAAATTGCTTGATATTTGCTTTAAAGAATAATTTTTTAAAGTGTTACTTTACAATTACTTAGTTGTATTTAGGTAGCATCAGAGCAGTTATATTCAGAAATTTAAAATTTTCAGTGAGTAGATAATATTTATTGTGTTAAGAAATATAATTCTATCCCCTTATATACCTCCAAAGATAAATTAGTGTTTTATAAATGCTGTCCCTTACTAAATATTTAAATAATTTTATGTTCTCAGAACACATTTAATTGTCATCTTTGCATTCTGTTGAATCTTCCTAACTGTGAAGTGGGTACTGTTATTTTTCACTTTAAATATGAGGATGCAAGCCCAGAAAAGTGTATGGCCTTCTCAAGAGCCCAACAGCTATTAAGTGGAAGAAACAGTTCAATTGACATTTTTTTGCCTCTGAAATATTCAAGTTCTTCCTTTTAATTCTCCTACAATACATATAAAGTTGGTATTACTTTCTATCTACAGATTAGATAACTAGGTATAGAGAAATTAAGTTAAATGCCAGCAAAGAGCAGAACTAATGCATGTAACCTCTTTTTTCCAATAAATTATAGTAACTTTCTTTAAAGTATACATACTTGAAATGATATACCCGTGAATGTTCTTATCTAAAAAAATAAAAAAGAAAGGAAAAAGTAAAAATTATATCTAATTTAATGAATGGTTTAACAAAAGAAAGGAGGGGGAAGAGCTTGGATTATCACAATAAAGGAATTATTTTATTTTCTCAAAGAAAGAAAAACAAAAAAACAAGGAATAGTTCCACTTATAGATCAAACTGTTGTCAAATCAAACAATAACAGCCAAAGTGAAGTTGATTCCTCATTTTGTCTAAAATAAATTACCATGTCACTTTGACTAACTCATTTGAGAATAACAGAATCACGTGCTCATGCATATATTCATTTGTATAAATTAGGTGTTGAAAGGTACTAAGCCTATCATAACATTCATGCAAAAAAAAGAAAAGAAAAGAAAAATTGGTGTTTGTTATTGGTTTTTATATTACCTTTGTGTGTTTGTCTGTTTTTCTTGGTATTGGCTTATGGTCTTGTGGACCCCACTAAATGAATAGATTAAAATGTTAATGTAGGTTTATTATTGTTGTTGTTTTGTTTTTGAGATTGGGAGGATGGGTGGTGTCTAGATCAGTGGGGTGTTTTATGTGTGTCTACCATTACACAGCAAGAACTTTATATACACAATAGTAACTTTTCTTATACACAAAAGCTTTCTCTTGCCCTGGCTGGTGTGGCTCAGTGGATTGAGTGACAGCCTGAAAACCAAAGTGTTGCTGGTTCGATTCCCAGCCAGGGCACATGTCTGGGTTGCTGGCCAGATCCCCAGTAGGGTGGTGTGTGAGAGGCAACCACACATTGTCATTTCTCTCACTCTCTCTCTGCTCTCTAAAAATAAATAAATAAAATCTTTAAAAAAATAACTAGAATATTTTTTAAAAAAGCTTTCTCTCACATTTGTTTTATAACAAACTCAACATCAAATAATTTTAGCACAGTTTTCATTGCAAATAAACAATGGTTTTGACTCTTCATGTTGGAAAGAGGTAAAAGGATGTTTAGCTGCACATGCATGGAGGACCTTTAGAGGGACACAACTAGAGTGGGATCTGAGTGGTAATAACTTTCTAATGAGAACATGTTTGATTATTAACCACGTCACAACTATCAGGGTTACAGCTGAGTCTGCCATGCACCTTACAATGGAAGAAGGTACCCTGTTGGGAAGTTGGCTAAGGATGTACATGATAAGCGACATAGTGGATTGAATAGGATTCCTGAAAATTCATGTCCACCTGGAACCTCATAATGAGGTCTTATTTGGAAGTAGGATTTTTGAAGATGTAATTAGCTAAGATGAGGTCATTGTGGATTAGGATGAGCCTGAAATCTAATGACTTGTGTTCTTATAAGAGGAAGGGAGGTTAAAGAGAGACATATACAGAGGGAGAGATAGGGGCCACATACTGACAGAGGCAGAGAAGGCAGTGAACCAACTATAAGACAAAAAAAAATGCCTAAGATTGCTGGGAGCCACCAGAATTTAGAAAGAGGCAAGGAAGAATTCCTCCCCAGAACCATCAGAGGGAGCGTGGCCCTCCTTGATTCAGACCTCTAGCCTACAGAACTCTGGAAGAATAAGTTATTAGCAACTTATTTCTGTTGCTATTCTCTTATTTCTGTTGTTAGCAACCCAGTTTTAGACATTTTGTTATAGGAGCCGTAGCCAACCAATACACATGGAGACCTAAAAGGAAGAATGGCAGCAATATACCCCCTTGAAATTCATAAGGTACACTTACCTCAGGAGAAGTGTTGGGAGAAGGTAGGGGTGTTTGAGAAACAGGTGATGGAGACAGTGTTGGTCAGGAAGGTTTTCAGGGAGGGATGTTTTACTTATTAGGTGACTGTAATAATCCAAGCAATGTTTCTGTCAGTTGGCATTTGTTTTCTCTATTGATTCCCACCACAATTCTATGATAAGAATGGCGCCGTCTTTACATGGATGCTTAGAAAACCTGGGTGTCTAGCTCAAAGTCACAAAATAATATGCAACAAAATCAGGAACCAAATCCATGCAGGAGTTCTTTCCTTTTGAGGCTGTAATTAAACAGCCCACTAAGAATATAATAAATATTTCCTCCTTTGAGATTTTTAAGACTAGACAGGACACAGTAATAGGGAACTCTCAGGAGAAATAGTCCTCTCTGGGCAGGAAATGAAATTGGATACCCTAAAAAGTCGTTTCCAGGTCTAATTATTCTCTGTGTAAAGCACCAATTAAGTTCAAATTCATTTTCATTTTATTCTAAAAATTAACTGAAAAACAACACTCATTGACAATTGGAGGTATTCAATGTTTTTATGCAGGAAATTTAGAAGACCTCAAACACACTATAAAAAAGCTTTCTTAAGATAGCTAATACTATTTTGTTTTGTTTTCACAGTGAAATACTCTGTACAATAACCAATGCTTTCTAAAGTTTCATACTGCAGCTCGTCCCATGTTGATGACTTTGGTGTGCTCAGGTCCATGCAGACAATGTGCAGGGTTCCTTGCCTGAAAGAGGAGAGAAATACTGTGTCTTTTACCTGAGTTCTTCTGTGTTCACATACGAATTCTGCCTCATTCTCTTTGCCTTTCAACTGATTCTGACTTCTATTCATAATGGATAATAAGTATACTATAAGTTACGATTACATGTAGTTGAAAGGATCTTCATGTACTTTGTTTCCTTCGATGTGCAGTACAGCATGTAGCATTCAGGTTGCAAGAAAGAAAGTACCAGACAATAAAAAGAATGGCACAAAATCACAAGCAATAGGGGTTAGGGCTGAAGCCATAGCTTTGTGATCTTACTTCAGTCCTTCAAAAAAGATTATCCCCCAATTTTAATCAGGATAAGTTTAATGCTTACACTGAATGTTTGTATGCTAAAAAACAAAAATGAAAAACAAAGAAAACAAAAGGAAGTAAAATTATGAAGGCTGCACATTTCTTATTCCTCCTTGGCATCTTAAGCATGTAGAGCACAGGTGCCAAACACAAGGGCTGAATCTGGCCCTCCACCTTGTTTTATCTGGCCCAGCACCTTGTTTCTATCTGGTGGCAGTGCCGAGCTCTCACTTAGCTATTAAGGAGTAGTTACATTTATACAGTCCTAAAGTTACATTCAGCCCTTTAAAGGCAACTGTGAGGCTGATGTGGCCCCTGATGAAAATGAATTTGACACCCCTGAGTTCCTTTAAGGGGAAACATATCCCAAGATGAATAGATACTTTTAAGACTTATCTTCCTGAAGGAGAGATATATCTCTCACCTGTTCATCCAGGATTATGATGTTTGCAAAAATAATTTTGGCTCACTTAGATGAAATAACCAATAACATTAATTCCTGAATAACAACTTAGGTAAATTTTCTTCTTGGGACTTTTTAAAGTCAGTAAAATAATTAATTATAAAATTGATATCCTTGCCTGCCCTTTACCTAATATATCTAAGATTAATATGTAGACACACTTCAGGGGTGCTTTGGACATAAACTTCAGATTCCTACCCACTAGAACATGGAGCCCTTACCTAGAAGTGGGTGGAACTCTTTTTATGCCGACCCACCAATCTTCTTCAGACTAAGGAATATTAAATGATTATACCACGAACCATCCTTGCTTTCTCTCATTTATCTTCTAACACTGAGTCATTCAGTCCTAACTTTTCAATAGCCTGAAAATAATTCAAATATGGTGTCTGTCTCCTCCCTCATTCAAGCCACTGTGTCTCACTTGGACCACTGGAACTTGTCTCTAAACTTCTTGTTTGTCATCTGTCCCCTGCTGTGCTGTCAGTACGGTCTCTGTAAAGTTGGATTATTGTGGCACCACTTATTGGCAAAGACCCTTCAATAGTTTTCAAGCACTCTTAGGATGAAGTCCAAAGCCCCAGTGTGGTGTGCAGCTCTCTTCATGACCTGGGCCCAGCCCACCTCCATCTTTTTCATCCTCCCTGCCTATCTCCTCCTCCCACATATACACTCTACCTTTCTTTGCTCTGGCTATAGTACACTATTTTTAGTTCAAAAAAGACTGTAGACTCTCAGGCCCCTATCCTTTTGTACATAGTGATTTATTTCACCAAAATATTTGTTGAACTGTAAAATATCTACCTGTTCTTCATGTTTTAGCAGAGAGACCATTTTCTCCAGGCAGTATTCCATGAGTTCTGACTCCAGCCCTGATGTGACTACTGGAACACCATGAGTTATTAGCCAATTGTCCTCCTGTGCTAGCTCATACTCTCTTAGTTGCTATGATGGTTGGCTCTTATTACAGTTACTTGTTGATTAGACTTTAACCATCTGAATTATAGAGACATGTCTTACTCTCTTATTTGGCATCCAGATGCATTCAATAAATATTTTATGGATGAATGAGTGAGTGAATGAATAAGTAAGTAGCATTTCTCAGGGCTAACAATGTTTGATATAATAAACTTAAAATAAAGGACATACATATTAATATAAATATAATTTTGTACTTTAGAAAAATGCCCCCACATAATTATGTTCTTTTAACTGGACTTTCCTAGCTATTTTTCACTTGTTCCCCCTTCACAGTTGCACCCAACTCCCCTAATGCCACTCGAACAGTCTCTCTACAGTCATGAAAAAAATCTTCATAAAGCTGAGTTACTGTGTTTGAATAGGTGAGGCTGTTGTTACATGGATGTGATCAGACCCATGGCTTTGATAAGAACCATTTGCTTACCCTGAGTCTAGATGCTGTCTAAGTTCAAAAGATATGGTCAAAAGAGAACCTGGCACTTAAAAAGGTCAGAGACATTAGGCATGACCACATGGTTCACAGATGACAGGCTGTTGGTGCTCTTTGAAATAATCGATCCTGAAGATGCTGGAGCTGAGTTCATCAGCTTTAGCCCCAGGGAGTTCTGTGTTCACAGTGACTTCTCTATCACCTCCTGCCTCTTCTTGCCCCATGCATTTCTCTATTAAGACACCCACATATTCCCTGAGTGCCTCACCTAAAGCTTTTTAGGAATCTGACAGGGCAATCCTCACTTATGAAAACCTCAACTTCTTAATTTGAGAAAAGGACATGAGAAAAGAAATCTTCTAGATTTAAAATCTTATTTCTGCACAGTCTGTAGGCTGAAGAGGAAAGGATGGAACATGAAAATGAATGAAAAAACCTCTACATTATTTCATTAATTTATTCAATGGTATGTACCAAATGCCTAATCCATCTCAGACTCTGAGCTAGCTACTATGATTACAGACAAGTATGAGACACAATATCTTCCCTAGAGGACCTAACTGTCAGAATGGGGATGGGGTAGACATATGAGCAAACAACAGAATACTGTTTAACAGCACCATAAGAGATTACATTTATGGGAATTAGTTTATTCATTTAATCAATAAGCATTTCCTCAGCATCTACTATGAGTTTGGCTTTGTGTTGAATAGTGGCATGTAAGGATTATAAATAAAACATTGGTGCTCTCAAGATATTTTCAAATTTCAGCGAAAAATAAGATACTAACATAAAAAATGATATTACAAAGAAAAATGTACTATCAAGGAAGGAATTCCAAGAGACCTGTTATTGATCCATTTTATCTCTGAGATAATAATTCCCCTATATACCCTAAAATAATATGATTCTCCTCATTGACAATCCATATCTTGCTCATACCATCTGCATCAGGTAAAGAGAAAATGGAAAAGGCAAAACCATTGACTAGATTTCAGGTGTATCAGCTCATGTCCTCCACTTGTTCTGTATGTGGCTGTGCAGACCAACTTTACTAGTCAACACTTCAATGTCTTTGGGACTGGAGTCTGTCCAGAGGCAGAACATCATTCTGGAGGAAACTAATGAGAATTGGCCAAGATCTCCACCTCCTGAGAACTAGGTCATGTGTAAAACACTGCCTACCCTCAGTGGGTCTAAAACCCAGCTGCAGATCAGCAACACTAGAGAGCTCCTCAAAAATACAGGTGCTAAGTACCTCTGAGGAATACTGTTCAGTGACAGTAATGACACCAGAAATCTGTATTGAATACATGTCCTGGGTAATTCTGATGTTCCACTTGCTTGGAATCACCAAACTGTAGTTTTAACACCACACTCAGGCATAGCATTAAAAACCTTTCATAATCTGGGCCCAGTTTTTCTCCCTAGAGAGATCTTTTGTTACAGCCATGCCATCATCCCATCCCAATGCTCATAAATAGCCTGTACTCCAGGCTCACTTTTGCTTTTTGCTGCTTTTATGTGTGCTGCTTAACCTTCCTTTGAAATACATTAAACAATGAATGCTCTTTGTAAGCCATAACCCAGTTTCTCTTGCCTGACATGTCATTGCTTACTTCCTGAGCCAGCTTTAGCTCCTTCTTCTCTGTATTGCCCAAGATCACACTTTATGTAAACCTGGACTGTAAACCCATTTCTTCCTACTAGATTACAAGCATCATGACTGTTTTCATTTACCTCAGTATTAAAATGCCTAGTAATTATTTTGGAAATATAGTATGTATTCAGTGTATGACTGTGAGGCGCATGAATAGAACTTGGGAGAAGGTAAGCAATTATCACAATTAAGGCATAATGTCAAAGTAGGAATTTAGTCATGGGAGTGTTTTAGTATCAATCTTTGGAAAACTGGGGAGTTGGATAGTTTATTCAGACAGGATAGAACCAGTTATAAAATTAAGTCTTTTATTAAGATATGGCTCAAATAAGAATTAATAAAAAATTGGATCTAACTTAACTAATGCTTTGCACACATAATCAATTCTATAAATTGTTCTAGATCCTGGGGTAGTCTAGGTGCTCAGGTAGTATTCAAATGACTGCAGAAAATTAAAAAAATAATAATAATAAAAGCAGAAAGATACCCAAGTCATTTAATGGAAAATGTGTCATCTATATTTTTCCTCTCCTTTCTCAGCTAGGTTTGGGTTGCATCTTTTTTTTCCATAAAGAACCTCCCAAAACTTGAATAATTATAAAAGTTGTTGTAGCCCTTTGATAAGAGAATCTTATGTCCAAGTAATCATGGACTCTATGGTTTCCCTAGAATGATATATCACAATGTAAACATTAGCTTTTGGAGGGTATTGTCTTTTTTTTTTTAATTTTAGTATTTCATGCAGCAAGTTTAAAAGAAAAAGTTGTACTTGTGTTGTATATAATGGACTAATTAGCACCCAGAACCAATAGTGATAGGTCTAACCTTCAGAAAAACCATCCCCAGAATCATAGAACTATTTTTTCATAATATATACTGAAGTAGTACTTTCATGCTAAGTGCATGGGTAATAGTATGAATGAATTAAAGAGGGAAGGGCTGCCTGGGAGACAAGATGTCTAAGCATGCATTCTAAAACTACCACCAGGTCTTTACACAAATTAAGCTCTCTGATTAAATATGCATGGATTTCTGGATCAGTAACTTTGGCTCTTCTTTCTATTATCATTAGTCTAGGTGTCCTTTTGTTCCAGAATAAATGCATTGTCCACTTAGAATTCTTTCTCTTTTCAGCTAGTATAGATTATATCCATAAAGCCATGTGGGTAGATACATTTCATTTCATAATTGTAGCCAGTTTATAATCCAAGCTCTATGTTGAAAAATTAAAATGTAGACTTAGAGGGAGATTCACAATGGATCAGCAACATCTGTTCCATGTGTAGGAGGTGGGGAACGGTGGCTCATGTTCCAGGTACTAGCCATTCCTGACTCATAAGCCCTTGTTACCAGGCATCACCAAACTCAGTCTGACAACCAAAAATCTCACCTTGAAAAAAAGCACATTTAGTCTTTTACTAGCTGTTCTTGAATTTAAAGGTTACCAAAAAATGTATATATTGATTCAATCAAGCATTTGATGTGGACATAAGTGAGAAATGCAATTTTATAAAATCTTAAAAATCAGGTAGCGTATGAAGAAAGGTTTCACAATTCCAAATGCATTATGAAGATAATGGGGACTTGAAGTAGTTCTAAAAGAAGCGAATGAGGTAAAAGATCATTTTTTTTTTTGCAGTATATGTATAAAATGAAAGGTTTTATGATTTGAACCATACAATTTTCTCCTAAAAGAAATTAAATAAACCTGGAATAAATGCAATCAGGTGAAAGTATTTGGGAGCATGATATTTTTAAATCATTTTTGTGTTGTTTTCTAATAATTTTAAAAGACCATTATCAGTAAACAACAGTGATTTTTTATTCTTGCAAACCATTAGGAAGCATAATTAGAATTAATGTACGTAGTGAATTAATTACTGCTAAAACAAAAACACCAATGAGCATGCATTAGTAAGATTATTTAAAATGATTTCAAAGTATTAATGTGTTTATCCATTCATTTATTCATTTTCATAATATGCAGAAACATGTTAGATTTCAACATTTAATATAAAATATTTAGATGAGTGTTATTTCTTTTAATTTTTATAGCAGCCCTGAAAATAGATATTAGAGTTTCACCCATTTTGCAGATGAGTAGAATAAGAAGCAGATTCTGAAATGTTCTAAGTTTACTCAGCAAATATGCAAGGTGAGAGCTAACTTTGGGTCCTGAAGTTGAGAATTCTATTCCACATTGTTTTTCAGAACATTTTATGTGCACACATATTTCAGACAGTAGGTTTTCTTAGCATAAAACCCTAGAAAATATATTATAGATCATCCTTGGATGACAAATCTTTAAGATATAATTAAATTGCACTTTGTTTTCAGTGCTTAAAAAATAATTGAAGGTAGGTAAAGCTTTTATTAATGGTCTCTTATTAATGCATAAGAAGTTAAAGCTAGTGGAAATATACAATTTGATTCAAACACTATTTTTAATATAATTTTATCTTACAAATAATTCATTTCTAAAATAATTTCTGGTCAAATCCCTCGTGTCTCCTAGCCTTCTGTGCTGTGATCCCCGGATGCAAGGCCAGCCACCCTCTTCATGTTTAGCTCCATTCCTGTGTCCTAACCCAATTCTGTCCTTAGTGAAGAAATTAAAATAACCCTAGTAGAGTTGTCCTAGTGATGGAACATCAAGTCATCCTTTTGGAAGGGAACTATCATATGTAGTAGAATCTAATAAACTTGGATTTATACACCAAGTTACCACTTAGAAACTGCATCCTGAAACAGGCTATTGCTATCAACTTTTCTCCTCTAGTGTAATTCATATGTGAAAATAAGAAGACATCAAATACTGATCAGTATTAGCTGTCCTCCCTAGGTCTTTGTACCATGATTCTCAAATAGAAGTGTCATTTTTATAATCCTATGGATATTTCCTAGACCATCTGCTTAGTACTTACTCTTCAGTGACCCCACATTGGGATCTAAAGAAGCATCAATAGAATTCTAGAGCAGAGCTTTCCAGAACTTCTGTGTGGAATCTGTGCCCCTCTGCCTCCTGTTCTCCTCAGGTGTGTTCTGCCTAGGACTCTGTCAGTTGAGGACCACTGTGTCCTCAGACCTTATGTGGGGCCTGAGTGAGGAAAGAGATGAGAAGCTTCTCTCTTTTGAAGGAAAGCCCATGTCATGGGAACATAAAGAGCAAGGGGAGAGTTGCCTGCACTGATGTGAGACAGGCTGGCAGGTGCCACAGGTGGTCATGGAAAGCAGGTCAGATTTCATTCTGAGACCAGTGGGAAGCCATGGCAGGTTTTAATCAAGAGACAAGATTTGTTGAAATTCTTCCCCTGCCTTTTGTGGTTGTATGATTTGAGTAAATCTATACAAATACTTCAAGTTTTAGTTCCTACATCATAAAGAAGAGATTCTGATACCTCAGGAACTTAACCAACAGGATAATAATTAGAACCACAGTGGAGAAAATAGGCAGAAAACATCTGCAACTTGTTAAGTCATATAAACAAACATCTTAGTGGCAGTAGTTACTAAAAGCCATGTTCTGACAAAATTATTAACCTGAGAGTAGAGGTGAAAAATGGACCCCTTGATGTTTTTTCTTCATTTTATTTCCCTTTATACTACATGAAGTTGGAAGGATTACATAGTTACCACTTTTGACACTGCTCAGCCCTGGCTGGAGGTAGAGTGGAGGACAAACCCGTTCAGAGAATAAAAATGATTAGGGCTAACATTGGACACAGGACCTGGGGTGGGGGGTTGTAACATGTCAAAATGACCATATTTCTGAAGCTACTGAAAGAGTGGAGGTTACCTTATCTCTTGGAGATAAGACAGAGGAGATATGTCTTTATCAATACCTGTGTCTTTCTCCACATTCATTTATTCATTAGTTCACTTGTTCCTTCACTCCACAAACTTCCCTGAACATCGAGATGATATATTAGACTCTCTGATTTCTCACTGAAAAAGGACTAAAACTGATCAATAATATTAGATGTACATTTAAATATATTCCAGGAATTATAATTTACATGCATTATCTTGTTTAAGTTTTCCAATGTCCTTTGGTATATGTAGGTATTAGAACTACGTATGTTTCACAAGCGAGGGACTTGAAAGTTAAGGACCAGCCCAGGTTACACAACCAAACAACACCAGAGCCAGACTTCAACTCAGCTCTTTTTGACTTGAAAGCCAAAATTATGAATACCCCACTGCCACCAACGATAGTTCAAGGGAATGGAAAAGGTGAGGGCATATGTTATTGTTCTAGCAGTCTGATGTAGTACCCCACATCACTTGCCAGCTTCTCAGATGGTATATTTTTCTTCCTGGTTCTTCCTGGTTCACACAGTCAGGCACTGACAACTTAGTTCTCTAACTAATTTTCCCATGGCATAAGAACATTCAAAAAAGGAAGCTATAAATAGATACAATAACTCCTAACTCCATGGTACCCCATTAGTTTAGCTTGAATTCCCAAAAGGCCAATAGAGTAATGGTGACTCTTGGGCCAGACTGTGGCTGCTCAACCCTGGTTCTATGTCTTGCTGGATGTGTGTGTGATCTTTCTTATTTAAACCACTGTGCTCAGTTCTAATAATAATACCTCTCTCATGTAGCTGTTATGAGAATTCAGAGTTCTTAGTATAATGATTGACACAGAACTAGTTCTCAATACATATTAACTTTTAACATAGCTATTATTTACATGATGCAATTGCTGCTTTAGCCGTTCTAGTCTCAGGTCCAGGGTGTCCAGCTCGCAACTCATGGGCCACATACAGCCCAGGATGGCTATTAACAGAACTGAAAAAAAGTCTGCCTTCTCAACAAAATTTTTTTCAAAAAGTTACACCTTGAGTGGATTGCATTTTAAAAGCTAGTTATGTGATAGCATATGTAATAGCAAAAACAATCAAAACCGTTTAAACAATGTATAGAAAATGTGGCAGCTGTAATTTGCCTTGGAAAAAAAAAGAGGGATATTTCTAAAATCATTTTGTCTCACCAAACTATAGCCAGGCAAATTGAAGAAATTGAAAAATCTATCAGAAGATGTTTGGAAAGTAAAGCCACTAATTTTAAATTGTATGCTTTGGCAGTGGGTGATGGCACTGATGCTACAGATGCAGCTCAACATGCCATTTTTATTAGAGGTATTGAAGACAAATATAATAGCACTGAAGAAATGGCTTCTTCAGTGCCATTAAAAGACACAACTAAATCAAGAGATTTATACAAAGCAGTAGAAAATGTGTTAAGGCAATTTTCTTTGTCCATTGTCAACATATCTGGTAGAGTTACCGCTGGTGCCTGGTGATGGCAGGTAAAAGAGAGAGACTTGTAAAAGTAATAGAAGAAGATGCAATTGCCACCCAAAACTCATCTTTGATGAAGTACCATTGCATAGTACATCAAGAAAATTTATGCACAAAAACTTTAAAAATGTATAATGTTATGCAAATCATCATCAAGACTGAATTTCATAAGAGCCAAGGAACTGAATCATTGCTAATTCCAGGATTTCCTTAAAAGTATTGATGCTGACTATGGTGACATCATTTACTTTTCAGAAGTAAGATGGCTAAGTCAAGGCCAAATGTTGAAAAGATTTTAATGATTAGTGACATGTTATCAAGTTGTCTATGATATCTAACAACAAATTTGTGCTGGAACTTGTTGATGAAAACTGGCTCACAGATTTAGCATTTTTAGTGGATTTAACTGCTCATTTAAATGAGTTAAACATGCATCTCCAAGGTGAAAAACAACTTTTAAATACCATGTTTCAAACTATAACAGTGTTCCAAATGAAGCTGAAATTATAGCAAGTTCAAATTAAGGCAAATAATTTTATGCATTTCTACACGTTGGCTAAACACAGTCCCAGGAACAGCAAAAGCTATGCAGCCTTGCTTTTTGATTTGATACAAGAATTTGAAAACAGATTTCAAGATTTCCAGGAAAATAATCAATAATTTGCTATATTTGTGACTTCATTTTCAGTCGACCTAAATATGTTACCTGCCAATTTTCAAATGGAATGCATAGAGCTGCACTCTGACATTCAACTTAAAGAAAATTTGATTGTGTCCCTTTACTGGACTTTTTATAAGTCCTATCTTCCCAGAAACAAATATCCCTTGCTTCACAGTCATGCGTGATTCATGTCTTCAATATTTGGCAACACCGACATTTGCAAGCAACTATTTTCAAGAAGGAAACACATTAAGAGTAAAATTAGAACCAAAATATCTTATGAGCCCTTTGAGAACTCACTGAGAACTGCAATTAATTCTATCAAACCAGATATTGATGCACTACTTTCTCAAACACAATGTCAAACATCTCACTAGCTTTATGTTGCCCTCTTCTCTTTTACTTTTATAATAAAAATTATTTTTAAAAATCAATGATGTTATTACTTAGATATGCACATTTTCTATATTAGTGATCACAAACTTAGGACCTGCTCAGTAATTTTAAAAGGTCATTTATCAAAAGAGCTGCTGCATACTTAGGGTTAGTATGTGAGGACATTATTGCTTATCTGCAGTGGTGGATATCATGAAAATTATGCAGGGACCTTTTTTCTACTCATCAGTTTTCATTAGTGTTTGTGTATTTAATGTGTGACCCAAGTCAACTCTTCTTCCAGTGTGGCCCAGAGATGCCAAAAATTTAGATACCCCTGCCCTAGATGATTTCTTCTGCCAGATGCTATCTTTATGCTTGGTTAATCCTTAGTACCAAACATATGAAATCTCATCTGTTGAATTACTCTCCTTCCATAGCCCACATTTATATGCTCTCCAGGATGTGATAATCATTCAGTAAATACTGACTCTATATGCAGTGTATGACAGGTGTTAGGTATATAAGAGAGGATGAATCTCTGCTTTCAGGAGGTGCAGGGTTCAACAAATGCTGAGTGACCATTTGGTTATTTGTCAAGCCTTCCAAGGGTTGACAAAAGGGCCTTGTGGGATTGAGTGGTGTTGCAATAGTTGACCTTCAGACTCTATGTTGGAGAATCTCCTTTCTATCTGACAAGTTGGGTCAGGTATATGATAAATGAAAACTTGGTAATTTAAGAAGAGACCAGGTTTTGGTGTTTGAAATCTGAGTTCCAATTTTAGCCCTATTATTGAGGAGCTATAACCTTGGGTCAGCTATCAACTTTGAACTTTTATCTTCTATAAAGGGAAAACTTTATAAAATGAAAAAAACTAACAGAGATATTATGAAGATAAGTCACGACACATACAAAGTGCATAGCACAGTTTGTAGCACTAAATGGGGGCCAGCCAATGCTAGCTGCAGTGGCAGCAGCTGGGAGCAGCAAAAATACAACCAGGAAGGGTGGCTTTGGCTATAGCAGCAGATGTGGTAACGACTTTTTGTTTGTTTGTTTGTTCAGATGCTGCCTTTATAATGGTGATGGGTTATTTTAAAATTCAAAGTCCATTCTAGTGGTAAGCAAAAATGATAGTGGGTTTCCCTGTAATTAATAGTATTTTATTTTTAGCATTTCAGCCCAATTATAAATAGAATAGAAGATGCCTTCTGTGGTGAATAACATGTCTTTCAAGTTTTCTAGATTTATGAATTTAGCCCATATGAAATTAATTATTGTGGGTGTATTACATGGATGTGAAACATCTGGGATAATAGGATTTTATTGTTAATAGAGCTCTCAGGAGCTCATGACAAACACCCTTATAATAGCAACATATGCTGCTAGTTTAATGAGAACCATCACTGACAATTAATGGTTCTTGTGCTTTCAGTAAATTACACATTTTCAAATTTTATATTCTTTATTTTTATTTTTATAGTTTCAGTTTGTGATTTGTGTAAAATTAAAGCCAGAGTTACTTACAGAGGAAGGAAATATGTATTGGATGTGTATTGGATGTGTACTATGTGAGAGCATTATGTTATATATTTTATGTTTGTGAGTATATGTGAACATATAATTACTTTTGAACCTCAAGCAATTAAGCATGACTTCATTTATAAACAAGAAAACTGAGTCATGGTGAGGAAAGTAACATCGATATGAGTGTCCAAATTAGAATTAAAGGTTGTGTTTGTCTGCTCTTTATTCATTAGAAGAGAAAATAGAGTTTGCAAAAAAGATCCCTTTTCTTATAAATCAAATTTCTGCTCTTAATAGGTTCTTCAATTTATACACAATAACCTTTCAGTGACCCTTGGGTCATATCAAGCTTAAATTGATGTGTGCAAGGGATTGCTAAAGAAATCTGTGGATTTAAAGTTTTGACATATATTTTTGAACCTAATCTATGCATAATGCAAGATCAAGAGCCAGGGATATACACAGGAAGAGAATACACTGATTTTCTTGTCCTTTTGGTGCAGGAAAAATAAATTTTTATTTAGTACCAACTATATACAAGCCATATGTTAGTATTCAATAGCCTAATGCTCTGAAGGGGAAGGTTCTGCCTGAATCCCAAAGCTCACTCCTCTTTCCTTTGCCCCATTGTGTCCATTTCAGCTATAATATATGTCTCAAATATATTACTGATTAAAAATAAGCACTATTAATCTATTTTAGGCAAATAACATGAATGTTTTTAGAAGCAATAAAAAGAGAATGTAATGCAGCAGTTATACCAGAAAATGTGATTAAGAAAAGAAAATAAATGATAGACATACCATTTTACCTAGAAGGCAGAATTAGCCCTTTTCATATATTATTAATCTATATTTAGTCATAATTATCTTTACATAGATACAAAGGCAAAAATTCTTATCACAATACTCTGTTATTATGACCAGGCATGCATATTATTTGAGATTATCTTGTTTAATTATTCAACTGTTGACTATTACTTTCCCTCCTCACAGTAAGGTAAGTTCCATGAAAGCAGGTACCTTTCTACTGTACATCCAAAGATTACGAATATATCTGGCATGGGCAGATATTTGGCACTCAACACATATTTATTGAATGAATGAATGAATGAATGAATAGCTACCTTTATTTCCACAAAGGCTAAATTCAAACTTGTATCACATATTCATTCACTATACCTTCATTTAGGAATGTATTCTGTGTGTCCTTATAGGTATATGTACCTATTATAAGCACATAGGTATACACAAAGGAAAGGCAAAATTGCATTTGCATAACAGCCAGGTTTTTAAACTCCAAATAGTATCTGGACCCTCTGTTACATGAACTCAAAAAGGTTCTTAGCTTTTCTGAGCCTCCTTTATTTCATCTGATAAAACACTAATATATGCCAACCCATCCTGTCCCAATAGTAACACGCACTCTACTGTTTCTGCTCTCACTCATCCCTGAGCCTCTAAGATTCTGGCCTAGTAGAAGAACATGTGACTCTCTCCTATAAAATGTAACATCTAAATGTAGTTCGAAAATTGTACACCAGATGCCCAGGTGCATGTTTAAGAACAAAACTGAGCATTTTCAGGAGCTCTAAGACATGGCAGTTATCTGTCCACTGTCAGGTGCAACTGTGCTTCCAGACTGGTTGCTGGCAGGGCCTCCTTTCAGGGAAAGGAGATTCTGCCTCTTTTCCCTAGTGAGAAAGGACCTGGTACTAAGGACTCTGGCTTGCTATGGACCTGGTACCTTCACTGTGGTCCTGCCAACCTCTCCCCTGCAGCCTGCTTCCTGCTTTTTGCTTTCTGGATATTACATTATGATCTCCCAGTTCTACAGCTTGGCTAAACTTCAGATGACCCCAAATGCCATCATCTAAAATCTTACATCTGATTCCTTAGATATTGGTATCTCAAGTCAAACTTATTTTTCAACTCTTGAATCTCCCAAATTGAATTACTGGATCCTATCTAGCCACCTGTTCCAGTGAATTTTCCTCAGTTAGCATACTGTACTCACTACTGATTCAGTACTTTGTGAAGAAGAAAAGGTAAATATAACATGTGCAACCTCTTATTTGTATTTGTGTGTATTCAGATCAAATCTAACAGAAGCCTTTGAACACCCTTGTAACATAAACTTTCCTAGAGATGTGAAGAGTATAATTGTCAAAGTCAATTGCAAATAGTCTGTACTAGTCATGAAATATAAGGTGTATTCATAGCTCAAGGGGATATTTTCGGCTGTTGTAATGTAAGCTAAATACAATAAACTATAGACAAATCTTCTCACTAATGATAAAAATTATCCCATAATAAACTTTAGCTCAAGATATTCCTACCTATGAAGAATGGAAGCACATTATAAAGTTGTTCTGGATTCCATATAAGACCCAAAGACTTTAAAAGTTGGGGTGGTGAACATGCCTATAATAAAAAGTTTCTAAATATGTTTTCACCTTGTTGGCTAATTCGGCCTCCAAAGAGAATAAGATTATTAAACCAAATAATGTTGGATTATATTCATTATTTATTGAATAACCTAACCTTTGATAAATTCCTATATACCAGCACCATACCTGGTAGCAGGCAAGTGCTCAGTAAATGCTCCTTGAATGAAAGAATGTCAGGACTGACCTTATTTCTCATGGGTCACAGGAGCTAAGAAAGACCAAGGTCAGAAATAATGAGACTTCACTACCTCATGGCCACAGTGAGAATTATAGAAGAGCTTTAGAAGTGAGTTATTTGAAGCTCAGTGGGAAAAGATCCTTCATCTTCCCAGATCTCTTCTGTTACTTTACAAAGAGAAATAAAGACTTATCTTGATGACAAGGGACATTTGGGGATAAAGATGCCAAATACGGTCTGAGTCTGGAGCTCTCAGAGGGCAGAGGGTAAAACAGTTTGAATAACAGAAGAGTCAATCTTTAGAATCCTACAAAGGGGCTCACAAAGATGTGTAAAACACTTGGGATTTTATTTCACTTTTTGGGGTTTTCCATTCTGTTCTTGTATTTGCTGTCACTGAGTGGAATAGAAAGCAAACCCAGTAGAATGTTCAGGTTGTATAGCTTTTGCTTTTTTTTTTTTTTTTAAGAAAAAAGAAAGGAAGTCATGGAAGTCTTGTGAGAAAGACGCTTTTTTCTGATAAAAAAATATCTATACAATGTTTTAAAATAAAATGTAGAACCTGTTCATTTTTCTTGGGCAATTTATAGGGTACAAAGAATTTGAAAACTATCTTTGAGCATCTGAGGAAGGGAAGAAGTCAGCTATCTCTGGATCCTATGAAATTTCCTCATTTTCTTATGCTCTTATAGCCTTAAATAGGTAACCTAAAAACATTATTAATGACACAGCCCTTGCTTTTTGAAGGAAGTGAAAAAGAGGCAATATTGATCATGTGTCTATCACCTGTCCCAAACTCTGTTAAACATGTAATAGTCCTATCTCACTTAGTATTTATAATGATCCTATGAAGCAGATATAATCATCCTTATTTTACAAATAGTGAAACTAAGACTCAAAGTTTAAGAGGTTTATATTTTTTTTGGTCTATCCCTTATCAACCAGTATTAATGCTGACTGTCCTGGAAGTTCCCAGTCCTTATCTGATAGAGTTAACCCTTCCCTCCTCTGAGTCATCACTATACTTTGTACATGCATTTAACATAATATCTCTGCATTCAAATCGATTTCCTTTAAAGACTGATTCCCTTGCACTGGAGTATAAATCTCTACATACTAAAGACTTCAATTTTCATCTCTACATTCTTTTTACCTGCCATAGAAATCATTAGTTTTTGAAGTAAATGCCACATAAACTGGTTTGGCATGAAGTCAGAATTTAAATTTAACATTTTTTGATTCTGAAAATTCATGCATTTTTCACTTTACTGTGATGCCAAATCTTGAAGACAGACTAAAATAATTATTTTATTAAATAATACACCTAAATCACACAATTGTATCCTATTTACACATTTAACATAAATATGCCAGGGTTAAGGACTAGATACATAATTCATTCATAGGCAATGAAAATCCAGAAAATGTAAAGCCCATGAAGAGTGTACACCTTAGAGGATAAGTATGTGAATGTTCTTTTTGGTTTACCAAATTATTTATTATTGTTTTTGTTGTTATTATTCAACTACTACAATTTAGGCCTCTTGGGAGGTAGAAAGATGAAAGCAACAGGACTCCCATTCTTTATAAGTTTTCAGGTAACGTGATATAAGGCAGCATGGCATACTGCAGTGTATTTTATCATGAGTTTTTTATGTCTCTGAGCCACATTTCCTCACATCTAAATTGGTGCTAATACTACTCCTTCTGATGATAAAAATTAAAACACATAATTTATATTATTGAGCCTAGTGCCTAATGTAGTTGAAGATTAAACAATTGATAGTATTCTTCATCCCAAATGTAAATGTAAATAAGGGTATAGACTTAAATCAGAGGTTCTAAAAGGTGATGGTGGTGGGGGCGGTGAGATTTCTTTCCCCAGGAAATATCTGGCAAGTTTTGGAGATGTTTGTGGTTGTCACACAGGATGAGAGGTGTGCTACTGGCATCTACTGAATAGAAGCCAAAGATGTTGTTAAACATTTGCTGTTACACAGAACAGTCAGTCACTTACAACCAAGAAGTAAAGAATTATCTAGATTGAAATGCCATGGTTATGAATGTAGATACAAATATACATGTAGATATAAAACATACTGGGTGTCACAAGTATCAGGTTTAGTTCTGTGACACTGTGGAGGTGGAAGGGGAATGAATGTGTCCTGGTTCTGAATCTGAGAAGAACTTATAAAAGAACCAAGATTTACCTGGGCTTGAGGATGTAACAAGGTAGAGAGAGAGGAAATGGGGTTTTAGAAGGAACTTGATTAATGGGAAAAGGAGTACTTCTGGGACTAGAATAGACAAAACAATTTTCCAATCATGTGGCAAAATCTGGAAAAATAAGGGGGGACTTAGAAGGACTATGTAATAAAGATGATGGCCTTGGAGGCACAATTGTGTGCAAGAATACAAAATGAGAATCAATGGTATGAGAGAAAGGACAAGAAACATACTGAAGGAATATGTAAAGAGCAAACATTGTATATCTTCACTCATTAAAATACATTGAATGTCTCATGCATACCAGGGGCTTATCTAAGCAATGGAAATAAAATATAAACAAGGTACAGTTCCTAAATTTATAAAAAAGAAAACCTGTAAAACTTGGTAATAGAATGTATATATTGAACAAAAAATAAGTTGGAATTAAGGATGAACAGAAATCATCTTTGATATCAGAGAAAAATATGGTTTATTTTATTCATGATGTTCTTTTCTCTTCAATATGATTTCCCAAATAATAAGTCTGAGGCACTAGTCATTAATCTATGTTAGACACAGGGCTCAATAACATGTTATCTGTTTTAATATTCATGATGATTCTGAGTATTTTTAGCATCAATTTAGACACAAGGAAAGTGCAGCTCAGAGAGATCCAAACTAGGTCACTAATTTACTGTGTGAACCTGAACAAGGCCCTTAACCTCTCAGATTTTTCACTTGGTTGTTTGTAGAACATAGGTACCAGTGCTTCCTATGAAAATTAAACAGCCTCAGTAAATACAAATACACACATATACATAAAAAGTAGTGTTATTATTGCTCATATTCTAGACATGTAGCTACTTTCATAAAACATTTTAATAACATGCTTTTTAAAAAATTACTTAGGTGATTTTTAAGCCATTACTATTTAGAAAATTGTGATTTTTCTAACCACATTTAACAGATACCAAAAGTTTAACTTTTCTTGATATTTAAGTGCAACAAGGTTATTATAATTGTAATATACATATTTAGTTGTTATTAATAAATATATTTTACTCAGTAGCATCTTGGCTTATAGTATCTGGGGTACCAGGTGCTGAAGGGATAAAAACTAATCCTTGTCAAGGCCTTGTCACACAGTGAGGGCATCCTTTACTTCATGAGGTTTATACCACAAGGTGACAGAAGCAAAAACATTTATCACACACAATAATCACAAACAGTTCTGATTCTTGAGTTACCCTTCCACATGCATTTGGAAATAGGACTGGCCTCAGAGGAAATCTCTGGTTTCTTGGACATTGCGATGTTTGACTATGGCAAATTGTAACTACCACCTCATGAGCTAGAGGACTTCTAAGCACAGTTTTATAGATTTTTTTATTTAACCTTAGGAATAAACACACAATTCAGGGATCATTATCTCCATTGCACAGATAAAGGGAGAGAAGTTGAGAGGATGAGATTACTGGCCTTAGGACATAATAGCTGGTAAATGACACATTTTGGATTTTAATTATGTCACCTAGTATATATTCACTTCATGCATCATTGAACAGTTTTATCTTACTTTCCTTTTCTAAATTCCTAGAATAGAAGAGGCTTCTGGCTCAGGTGGAGGAGCAGATGGATTGTGGCCAGAGTGATCTTTTTTAATACTCTTGGTCATTAAGAATGAATAAGGAGATAAGAATAGTGGACAGAAATGAACACAGCATAAGTGACCACAGAAGTGACCACCATTTAATATTATAATATTTGAAAAAAGTGTAATTTATATTAAAGTAGATTAACACTCACTGAGAACCCAGTTTATTGTAAGGCACATTCCTGGGTGGGTGTTTTACATTTATTTATAGATGAGAAAACTAAAGCTGTGGAATTTCAAGAGGGTTGGCTAAAGTCACTAACAGAGCAGGAATCCACACAAAATTCCACATCCAAATCTTCGTTGTTCTCTTTAGACTGCATTACTTTCTGCAGAATTTTAAAAAAAGGCATGGAAGTATAGAATGCAGAGCAATCATATTCTATCTAAATGGAGGGAGGAATTCTAACCATTTAGTGCCATTCAATAACAAAAGTCCAGCCTTTGACATAGTGATCTGTGTCCTTAGAAACATTCAGGTTGAAAATGAGAGAATAGATATGATAGTAGTGCTAGAGAAACAATTCTTTCAGCAAGTTTTTGGAGTGACATTCCCTTCTACTGCAGTGGAACTCTTCTAGAAACGTATGAATAATTTGGAGAGGTGGTACATACCACACAGTTTCCTGAGGATGGCATAGCCCTTCCCATTGTTAAAAGGGTTGACACATTGGAAATGAAGGGTTTCAATGTATTGGTTATTGATGTTGAGTTAATGTGATTCTTCAGAACTGTAATTATTCTCAATACCAGCCTGGGCACCCTGCATTATTAGTTGAACAAACTGTTAAGTGTTATATTCTTTACAGTACATACTGGTCAGGGACTTCTTCTATCTGCTGGTCCTACTGTTGGAGTAGCAAAACCTACTAAACTTAATTCTGAAGTAAGACATAGAGAAGGATATAGGTGACATGTTATGGAGCAATATCAAGTTTGAAGGAGACTGAAATCAGGGGCCAAATCAAAGTAAGACATATCAGAATCCAAGGGATAATCAAAAATTAGACTGAACATAGACTGATGAATCCAACTCAATTCAACAAATATGCATTGATTGCATCTAATGTCATCAGCTAGCATGGTGCTAATGTGTTGAGCACCATGCTAGCTGAGGAAAAAAATTACAAAAATTAATTTGCCTTTGAAGAACTAATAGTCCAGTGGGAAGTTACACTTGTAAAAAATAATTAAAGTAGGTTGTTATAAAATGGCATCATATAACATATAGTCTGTTATTGCTTGCTTTTCCATTCAATATTGTGTTGCTAAAATTCATCCAGGGTGCTTTGTGTAATTAAAGTTTATTCATTTTCGTTACCAAATAATTACACATCATGTGATTATATTATAAGTTCAATCTCAAAGATAATATAAGTGGTATATTGCTAAAGAATAAAAGCATTATACTTACTACATAACAAAATGAAGAAGATTATAAACATAATTTTAGGATAGTGATACATCTGGGATAAATATTTTAAAATATTTTTATTGTTGTTCATTACAGTTGCCCACATTTCCCCCCATTACTCTTCCCTGCTCTACCCACTCCCACTTCCCACATTCAATCCCCCTCTCTGTTTTCTTTGTCCATGGGTCCTTTATACATGTTCCTTGACATCTCTTCCCCTTCTTTTTGCATTATCTCCCTCCCCGATCCCCTCTGGTAACTGTCAGTCGGTATATATTTTTAAAAGAACTAGGAGAAACACTTAGGTACAGTAATAGTGGTAATGCACTAGTTATTAACTATCATTGTAGGTTCATAGCTATTTATTTTATTATAATGCTTCAGAATATATATATATATATATATATAATATGTATATATATACACATATATCCTTATATATCATGGATGTATTATCATCCATATGTATGATATAATACATAGAGACATATGCACAAGGAATGCAATGGCCTTCAGAAAGGAGGAATAATTAACCTTGGTTAAGGGAATGGCAGGTGAGATTTTTAAAAGGAAGATTTCTAAACTATGTTGTATCTCAACTGGTTTTCTGAAGAATGTAAAAATGTTTACCTCATTCAGACAGAAAGTGAATTTCAGGCAAATGAAAGGAAGCCTTTTATATATTTCTATATATTTATTATTTCCTATATCCCTAACAGAACTATATATCTATCTATATCTATATCTATATCTATATCTATCTATATATAATTTGTTAAATAAATGAACATGCTTAGGATTGAAGGATTGATAGAATGTAGTGTGTGGTTGTATGCATGTAGGAATGCAAAGGAAATAAGCTTAGACCAACATAAAGGAGCAGTCTAAAATGTTTTGAGTTCAAAGGATTGTAAGAAATTAATACAGTGTTTTTTTTAATTTTATTTATTTATTTTTAGAGACGGAAGGGAGGGAGAGAGAGAGAGAGAGAGAGAGAAACATCAATGTGCAGTTGCTGGGGGTTATGGCCTGCAACCCAGGCATGTACCCTGGCTGGGAATCGAACCTGGGACACTTTGCTTCCCAGCCCGCGCTCAATTGACTGAGCTACACCAGCCAGGAATACAGTGTTTTTAAAGTACAAGGATGACAAATTCGGACTTGAATGGTAGACCAGTCTGACTACAATGTGAAGGAAGGCTTGGAGGTGCCAGGAGGAACCCAATGAAAGAAAGAGGGAGGCCAGTTAAAATGTGGTAAACTAGTCCCAGCTGAAAGTGACAAGACAGAGCTTGGGTAACAACCATGGGAATGGCAGTAGGAGATTTTCAGGCTGTTAATGAGGAGCCAAGCAAGAAGGCAGTTTCATTGCCATGAGTCTAGAAAAATAGTTGCCAATATCTGTAACGTATTTGACTTTTTTTTTTTTTTGCATATGAGATAAAGCAATGGTCTTCAAAAAGCACTCTGAAAGCATAAACTGAACTCTTTGGCTTTGTCTTTTTCACCTCTAGTGGAATGCCTGCACCCATTTATTCATTTATACCAAAAATATTGGACATTTGCTCTGGTGGGTGCTGCAGGTGCTGCCCATATCCTCCCCTCAGGATGGAGGCACTCACCCAACCAGGTGTTGGGACAAGGGGCAGCTGAGAGCTCTCAGCTGAACCCCTCCCTGGAAACTCCCATCAGCTAAAGGGATCTGCTTTGCCCAGATCACACCCAGTCTCAGGGAACAGCCTACCCTTAATGGCTGGCCAAGGAATCTAAGTCCTCACATTTGCCTCAGGGTAGGACAACTCTGAAAGACTATTTTAATTCTACAATTCCCCTTGGGATGGAATGAGTTCTTTAGTACAAGTGCACCATGACTCAACTCCTCTTTCAGCTCCATGTTACTTCATTTGCTTATTCACAGCTATTGAACACTCTCCAATGAACTTCTGCACACAAATTCCCATCTCAGAGTTTGTTTCTCATAGGCTCCAACTAAGTCTTCTGCCATGTGCCTGGCACAGGGGAATAATTCTCAAGAATAATTCTTGAGACCCTGAATAGCTGTAAAGATAAAAGTTAAAGCAGGAATGACATTTAAGGGTGTGTGAAAATAGGTGACTGGTATGTGCAGTGCTTGAATGGGAGATTGGTATCCTTGACAAGCAGACTGAAAACATCACAGAAGTTGCATGCAGGCATAACAGCCATTTTCAACCATTGGGGTAGTACCCTGTTATCTCTTTAAGAACAGGAGAGATATGCTATAGGGATTGGCAACATTTTCTGTCCACAGACATGGGTGCAGTCTCTTATCACTTTATAGAGGATTTACTGTGCCTCAAAGCTTTAATCTTAGAAAACATTGATTTACTCTTCAAAAAATTTACTGGCTTCTGTTGACCTCCAGGCTGTGGGGAGTTTAAACTTTAGCCATTCTGACTATATATACAAGAAAGTGAAGGAAATCATATTAAAAGAGGGGTGAGTTCATGATTTTAAGGTATGAGGATCACTTTGTTTTGATATAAGAGCCTACAAAACAAAATTAAATAAAGAATCATAATTATTGGCTAATTGTGTAGACTTTAGTAGACTTTGCAGCCTAAAGTGGGTTGACAGACATTGTTCCTCACAGAAGTCTAGATTGAAATTTAAATGAAAACACAAAAACTTGCCAATTAATAATTTGAAAGTAAATACAGTATTTGAGACTGCCCTTTCCCACCAGCATGCACACACCTAATGATATTTAGAAGTAACTAACGAGGAAAGTTTTCTGAGTTTTCCTCTTGCTCATAACTTTTTTACAATGTTCAAAAATTAAGAAAAATTCAGCTCCTACAATGAAAGTTATTATATAACAATAAAAGATACTATACTTTGTTGGCATAAATAAAAACAAAAGCAAAACAAAATAAAACACATGAAAGTTTGTACTTTATAAAGACAGATAGGATTTCTACTACCATACTCTGTTTATTAAGATGTATGTACTTGGATAAATTACTCAACTTAATCTCAGTTTTCTCATCCATAAAATGGGAATAATAAACCATTTCTACTGGCTTGTGTGATAATCATGTAAACTGATGTATATAGTTTGTAGAATGGGGAAGGGAACATAGTAGGCTTTTAACTATAGTTATCTTAAATAGGTTCTTAAGATGCTTTAAAGTATAAGCATAGAAACAAATTCTAGAGCAAGGAATTTCTGACAAACTTCTTACATAATATGATTTAGGGAGTGGGTACTGGAAAAGACCTGTGGCTTCTACTTTTTTGACTGGTGCTTAAATTTTGCCACCATTAGAGCTTTAACATTTTAATGTAGGTTGTTGGCTGTTAAGAAAATCGAGCTAGGTTGGAAAAGAGAATATGGTGGGAAAGGAAGAGCACTAGGTGAGCAATCATAGCCCCAGAGTGGTTATTCCAGTTCTGCCACCAAATGGCTTTGAGATCTTGAGAAGGTCATTATATCTCTGTGAGCCATGATTTTCTCATCTGTAAAACTAGGGTACTAAACACATTTTTCCAGTACTCTACCTTCAACATACATTGATTTGCTGATCCTCTATGTAGCTATATTCATTTATTTATTTTGGGAATTAGAAAACAGAGAGACACAGTCAATTCCTTCATGAAATTTAGATTCTAGGGAGACTGGGAAGAGACATAGAAAGAAAACACCAGGTGCTTTAAGTTCAGTAAGTACTTAAATATACAGGGAGAAACACCTATCTTATTTAAAGGCTACCAGAGAAGATGTTAAAGGTAGAGGGCAGATAAAAAGGAGAATACAGGTCTCAGAGGACACAGAGTCCTGGAAATGAGAGGTTGCGTAAAATAATCTGGAAGCAGAAACAAGTTTAGTTTGACTAGAACAGACTGCACAAAAAAGGAAAGATGAAGTGTATGTAGAGAAGTAAGACATGACAAAATAATGTGTGTTCTCATTCATCTTAGCACTCACTGTGTATTAACAGTCAGAAATGATTATTACATTATCAAATACATATGACACATTAAACTGTTGCCATATCTTTCCATTTCATTGTGAATGGAAACTCTGAGAGCAAGCTTTTATGCAGGGTTATAGGGGAGACAAAAAGTCACTGGAGAGGTTAAGGTTGGAAGGTGCAACACCTTCCAAAGAAAAAAAGAGATCTGTGAGAGGAGAGACCTGTGAAGTGATGTTCACTTCTTGATTCTTTGAACGTATACTTATTGATCCACCTGTCATGTACCATCTACTGCTCTAGTTCCTGGGAATACAACATTGAACAATACATTCAACATTCCTGTGTGCATGGAGGTTGACAAGCACTATGCATCTTATACTTGGAAACATCTCACAAGCTGTTCATGGAAAGTAATTTGGTAAAAAGAGATATATCAGGAAGGGCTAATCTCTGTAAAGTGGAATGCATTTCTGAAAAATGGAAATCCCCCCTATTTTTCAGTCAGCACTAAGTGTTCTGGGTTTTTATGGCTATTTGAAGGATATTCTGGTTGCAGATTGTATGACAACACTGTTATTAGTTTGCCATATTCACAGGGAAAAAATGCCTTCCAAGGTATACTCATGTTAGCATGGCATTAGTGTTACATTTAGCAAGTAACCTAGTATTTACCTAGTCATCCAAATTATAGAAAGTGTAACATATAATGTTTAATAGGGTCATCTTTTTCTTTCCTTGGGCTCCTACAAAATAAAGTTTTGTGCTTTTAAATGAAAAGGACTCCTAATATGAACAAAGTACCAAATTTGGGTTATATAATGCTATGAAATACATTCATTTTAATTGCAGCTTTGGAAAGTATTAAAGACAGTACCCAGGAAGAAGTTTGGTTTAATGCTCTGAAAATAATTGAGCAAGGTACATACGAAGTTAAAGAGACCAGGTGTACAGGGAGGGATCCTGAGCTGAGAACCAAAGTTTGACCCTCATTCTAGTGTTGGGACTATGTCCAGTTGTTGTATTAGGAAAGTGATTTGTTCTGGCACTGGCTTCCAAAAGAAGATACATTTTTTTCTGGGATCACATATTGAAAACTATCAAATGAACTTGCATTTGTAGGCCCCGTATAGAACTGACAACAACCACGATTATAACTACAGAGAAAGCAGTCTATAGTCACAACTACAGTTTTATTACTGATACTACTATTTCTGCTAGCCAAACTTTATTAATTGATTAATACAGTAAAAATTATGTATGTTTATATGGTGTATGTTATCCATTATCAAACACATTATATATTACCCAGTGTTCTAAGTGCTATTCATGTATTTAATAATTTTTAGGGTCTTTTAATTTTTTTAATTTTATTTTAATTTTTGTTGCAGTACAATTTTCTATCTTTTACTCCCATCCCAGCCCACCCACCCAGCCCTCCCCTCCTCCTTCCCATTTCCACCCACCCCTAGTTTTTATCCATGTGTCCTTTATACTTGTTCCTGTAAACCCTTCCCCTTTTCCCCTGAAATTCCCTTGAAATTCCTTCTCCTCTCCCCTCTGAACTCTGTCAGTCTGTTCTTTATTTCAGTGTCTTTGGTTATATTTTGCTTGTTTCTTTGTTTTGTTGTTCAGGTTCCTGTTAAAGATGAGATCATATGGTATTTGTCCCTCACCACCTGGCTTATTTCACTTAGCATAATACTTTCCAGTTGCATCCATGCTGTTGCAAAGGGTAGGAGCTCCTTCTTTCTTTGTGCTGCATAGAATTCCATTGTGTAATGTATCATGGTTTTTTGATCCATTCATTTATTGATGGGCATCTAGGTTGCTTCCAACACTTGGCTATTGTAAATTGTGCTGCTATGAACATTCGGGAGCATAGGTTCTTTTTGATTGATGTTTCAGGGATCTTAGGACATAATCCTAGCAGTAGAGTTGCTGGGTCAAAAGGCATATTCATTTCTAGTTTTCTGAGGAAGTTCCATACTGTTTTCCATAGTGGTTGTACCAGTCTTCAATCCCACCAACAGTGTACTAGGGTCCCCTTTTCACCACAGCCTCTCCAATACTTGTTGTTTGTTGCTTTGTTTATGATGGCCATTCTGACTGGTGTGAAGTGGTATCTCATTGTGGTTTTAATCTGCATCTCTCTGATAGCTAGCGATATTGAGCATTGTTTCATGTGTCTCTGGATCCTCTGTATGTCCTCCTTGGAGAAGTGTCTGTTCAAGTCCTTTGCCCATTTTTTAATTGGGTTGCTTGTCTTCTTAGAGTGGAGTCATGTAAGTTCTTTATATATTTTGGAGATTAAACCCTTGTCTGAGGTATCATTGGCAAATATGTCTTCCCATACAGTTGGTTCTCTTTTTATTTTAGTACTGTTTTCTTTAGCTTTGCAGAAGCTGTTTATTTTGATGAGATCCCATTTGTTTATTCTTTCCTTTATATCCCTTGCTCTGGGGAACGTATCAGTAAAAATGTTGCTGCGTGAAATATCTGAGATTTTCCTGCCTATGTTTTCCTCTAGGAGTTTAATGGTAACATGGCTTATATTTAAATCTTTTATCCACCTTGAATTTATTTCTGAGTATGGTGTAAATTGGTGCTTGAGTTTCATTTTTTTGCACGTAGCTGTCCAGTTTTCCCAACACCATTTGTTGAAGAGACTGTTTTTACTCCATTTATGTTGCTGCACCCTTTATTAAATATTAATTGACTGTAGAGACTTGGGCTTATTTCTAGGCAATCTGTTCTGTTCCATTGGTCCATGGGCCTGTTTTTATGCCAGTACCAGGCTGTTTTGATTACAGTGGCCTTGTAATACACTTCAGTATCAGGTATTGTGATCCCTCCTACTTTGCTTTTCTTTCTCAAAATTGCAGCAACTATTCAGGGTTGTTTATGGTTCCATATAAATTTTTGAAGTGTTTGTTCTATCTCTGTGAAATATGCCATTGGTACTTTAATAGCTATTACATTGAATCTGTAAATTGCTTTAGGTAATATGGACAGGTAATATTTAGGTAATAATATGGGTAATATTGATGATGTCAATTCTTCCAATCCATGAACATGGTATCTGTTTCCATTTGTTTATGTCTTCCTTAATTTCTTTCTTCAGTGTTGTGTAGCTTTTTTTATATAGATCTTCCTTGGTTAGATTTATTCCTAGGTATTTTATTTTTCTTTTTGCTATTTCAAATGGTTTTTTTTTTTCCTGTTTTCTGTTTCTGCTGTTTCATTGCTAGTATACAAAAATACCTTCGATTTCTGGATATTGACTTTGTATCCCACAGTTTTGCCAAATTCATTTATTAGGTCAAGCAGTTTTTTAGCAGAGTCTATAGGATTTTCTAGGTACACCATCATGTCATCTGCAAACAATGACAGTTTTGTTTCCTCCTTTCTGATTTGGATGCCTTTTATTTTCTTTTCTTGTCTAATTGCTGTGGCTAAAACTTCCAATACTATACTGAGTAGAAGTGGTGAAAGTGGACAGCCTTGTCTTGTTCCTGATCTTAGTGGAAAAGACTTTAGTTTTTGCCCATTGAGTATGATGTTGGCTGTAGGTTTCTCATATATGGCCTTTATTATGTTGAAGAATGCTCCCTCTCTTCCCACTTTGCTGAGTGTTTTTATCAAAAATGGGTGCTGTACCTTATCAAATGCTTTTTCTGCATCTATTGATATGATCATGTGATTTTTGTCTTTGTTTTTGTTTATGTGATGTATTACATTTACTGATTTGCGAATATTGAGCCATCCTTGCATCCCTAGGATGAATCCCATTTGGTCATGGTGTATGATCTTTTTAATGTATTGTTGGACGTGGTTTGCCAATATTTTGTTGAGGATTTTAGCATCTATGTTCATCAGTGATATTGGCCTGAAGTTTTCTTCCTTTGTTGTGTCTTTATCTGGTTTGGGGATTAGAATGATGCTGGCTTCACAAAAAGAGTTTGGAAGTCTTCCATTATTCTGGATTTTTTGGAGTAGTCTGTGAATGATAGGGATTAGCTCTTCCTTAAATGTTTTGTAGAATTCGCCTGTGAAACCATCTGGATCCGGACTTTTGTGTGTCGGGAGTTTTTTTATTAGTTTTTATTACTGCTTCAATTTCATCTGCTGTTATTGGTCTATTCAGGCTTTCTACTTCTTTTTCATTGAGTTTTGGAAGATTATATTTTTCTAGAAATTTGTCCATTTCATCTAGGTTTTCAAATTTCTTGGCATACAGTTCTTTGTAGTAATTTCGTACAATCCTTTGTATTTCTGTGGTATCTGTTGTAATCTTTCCTCTTTCATTTCTGATTGTGTTTATTTGGATCCTTTCTCTTTTTTTCTTGATGAGCCTGCTTAAAGGCTCATCGATTTTGTTTATCTTTTCAAAGAACCAGCTTCTGGATTCATTGATCCTTAGAATTATGCTTTTAGCCTCTATGTCATTTAATTCTACTCTGATCTTGGTTATTTCCTTCCTTCTGCTTGCTCTGGGCTGTCTTTGTTGTTTTTCCTCGAGTTCTTGTAGACATAGGGTTAGGTTGTTTGTTTGAAATGTTTCTATCTTTTTTAGGTATGCCTGTATTGCTATGAACTTCCCTCTCAGGACTGCCTTCGCTGTGTCCCATAAATTTTGGGTTGTTGTGAGTTCATTTTCATTTGTTTCCAGAAACTTTTTGATTTCTTCCCTGGTATCATTCTTGACCCATTCATGGTTTAATAGCATGCTATTCAATCTCCATGATTTTGAGTGTTTCGGGTTTCTTCCCTTGGGGTTCGTTTCTAGTTTCAGTCCCTTGTGGTCAGAGAAAATGCTTGGTATAATTTCAATTTTCTTGAAATTCTTGAGGCTTGCTTTGTGCCCTATCATGTGGTCTATCTTTGAAAATATTCCATGTGCATTTGAAAAGAATGTGTATTTTGCTTCTTTGGGAAGAAGGGCTCTATATATATCAGTTAAATTCATTTCCTATATGGCATTGTTCAATGCCACAATATCTTTGTTGATATTTTGTTTAGAAGATCTGTCCATTTTTAACAGTGGGGTGTTAAAATACCCTACTATAATTGTGTTGCTGTCAATATCCTTCTTAAAGTCCTTTAGTATATTTTTTATGTATTTGGATGCCTCTTATGTTGGGTGCATATATATTTACAATGTTTATGTCTTCTTGGTGGATTCTTCCCTTTGAGTATTATGAAGTGACCTTCTGGGTCTCTTTTTATGGCCCTTTTTTGGAAGACTATTTTGTCTGATATGAGCATTGCTACCCCAGCTTTGTTTTCCTGTCCATTTGCTTGGAAATTTTGTTCCCAGCCCTTCACTTTTAGTCTGTGTAGATCTTTTGTCCTGAGGTGGGTCTCATGTAGGCAACATATGTGTGGGTCATGCTTTCTTATCCATTCAGCTATTCTATGTCTTTTGATTGGAGCATTTAATCCATTTACGTTTAAGGTTATTATTGATAGGTACTTATTCATTGCCTTTTATGTACGTGTGTTCCTCTCTCTCTCTCTCTCTCTCTCTCTCTTTCCCTTCCTTTCCTTAAAGCAGTCCCTTTAGCATCTCTTGCAGAGCTAGTTTGGTGGAGGTGTATTCTTTTAGACTTCTTTTGTCTGGGAAGCTTCTTATTTGGCCTTCTATCTTGATTGAGAGCCTTGCTGGGTAAAGTAGCCTTGGTTGCAGACCTCTGGTTCTCATTACTTGGAATATTTCTTGCCATTCTCTTCTGGCTTGGAGTGTTTCCATTGAGAAGTCAGCTGTTAGCCTTATTGGGGCTCCCTTGTATGTTACTTCCTCTTTTTCCATTGCTGCCTTTAATATTCCGTCTTTGTCTTGAAATTTTGCCATTTTAATTATGATGTGTCTTGAGGTGGGCCTCTTTGGGTTCCTCTTGATTGGGACTCTCTGTGTTTCCTGGATTTGCGTGACTTTTTCTCTCATCAAATTAGGGAAGCTTTCCATCATTCCTTTTTCAAATAGGTTTTCTATTCCTTGCTCTTCTTCTTCTCCTTCTGGTATCCCTATTATATGGATATTATTATGTTTCATATTGTCTTGCATTTCTCTTAATCCCTCTTCATTTTTTCTGAGCTTCTCTTCCTTTTCTAGCTCTTTGTGAGTGTTTTCTTCTACTTTGCCCTCTAGCTCGCTGATCCAATCTTCTACTTCATCAATCCTGCTTTTCATTCCTTTTACTGTGTTCTTCAGTTCAGAAATTATATTCTTCATTTCCTCTTGGCCCTTGTTGATAGTTTCTATTTCTCTTTTCATGGTGATATAATTTTCATTGAGTTCATTGTAGCTTCCCTGTAGTTTCTCGTAGCTCATTGTGAGTTCATTGAGCTTCCTGACAATCATTGCTCTGAACTCAATATCTGATAGTTGAATTGCCTCTGTTTCATGTAGCATTCTTTCTGAGGCTTCCTCCTTTCCTTTCATTTGGGGATTGTTTCTTTGTCATCCCATTGTTTGTGAGACTCTTCTTGTTTGCCTCAGCTTCTTAAATTGATCTGTTCTGGCTCCCTGGGTTTGTGGTGTGAACTTCTGTAGAAGAATAGCAGTGAGTTTCAGTGGTGCAGTTTCCTTGATCTCCCAAGCTCACTGGTCTTGGGCTGTCATTTAAGTTGGCTTTGTGTTTGCCTTTGGGTTTTGATTGTTGTTGGGTCTTTCTTTGGTGGTTCCTTCCCACCATCTGGTTAAGTGAGGGTCACTTTGTCCACCACCTCTTGTATTTTGTTGTGCTGGTGAGGGCAGGTTGTGTTGAAGCTGGTTCTTTCATGTGTATAAAGTTTTAAGGGTTCTGTCTTGCTCTTGTTCAGTTGTTTGTATTGGGTACTGTCTCTACTGTTTAGTTGTATTTCCAGATATGTCCTGGATTGAGGTGTGTGTGGTTACCATTCCCTCCTTCACCTTCTTCTGTTGTTTTCTGTTAGTGGTTCCTTTGTTGTTGGGTTTCCTCTTCCAGTGGGTATCCTGGTGTTCACCGCCTCTACCTACTCTTTTTTGTGATCAGTTGGAGGGGGAGGAAAAATGGTTTAAGACAGCAAGAGAGTATTCTATGATATTTACAGTAGCAGCCAACAGAGAAGAGAAAGGAGATCCTTTGACTATGTATAGTGTAACCGTGATCCTCCACCCAGCTAGCTAATTTTTAGAAAGGAAAGAGGATAAGACTCTTGTTGGGTAAGGAAGGATTGTGAGTTGGATCTATAAAGCAGGGAGGTTGTGGGAGGTCAGATTCTGAGGTAAAGTGAGAGTAAAAGATAGTAAATAGGTGCAGTGTGTGAGAGAATAGAGTTAACCACTATAGTAATAGAGTTCAGGAAACTTTTAAATGGGCTAAGATCTGGGAGGGGTGTTGTGAATTAATTACAAATGCATGGAACAGCAATTATTTACAATAATGTTAGGGCAACAATCATATGACAGAATCTGTGAGATCTAGGTAACAAGAATAGGGAGTATAGAACCTTGAGTAGTGTGCTAGTGGGACACAGGTGAGTTAAAGAACAGTAGATTAGCAATACACTATGAAAGAGATATCAGGGGAAAGCTATCAGGTCATACAATATAACCAGCCTAGCAAAGCAGACTATACAAAAAGAAGAGGGATACAAAAATACTATTTAAAAAAATGTAAAAATACTGGAAAAATAATAATAATACAAATATGCAATCACTTGCAGGTCCTCTGTCATAGCAGAGTGAAATTTGTCTCACTGTCCCAGCTGTTGTGATGCCCCTTCTGTGGGTTCAACTTTGGTCTTCTCACAGATTCAGGATTTTGTCTCACTTGTAGGTATTTAGAAAAAAATTTTAAAAATAAAAATAGAAAAGGCAGATGAAGGAAGAAGAGATAAAATTGGAGGAAAGGAAGGAGGAAGGAATAGAACAAGAAATCAGGAAAGAGAGGAAAAAGAAATCAAAAGAAAATAAAAACAATAAAAATTTAAAAATTAAGAATTGTTAAAAAATTAGAATAAAATTAAAAAGTCTCTTGGTTTCAAAGTGGCCAAACCAGTTTTTCTGCTCTTGCTGGCTGCTGCGGACTGAAGGGTGTTCGGTATGGTTTTTCTTCCTTGTCAGCTGTGCATGCACTGTCTGGGAAGCTACCATGGCTCCTCAGCCCTGCACCCTGGGTGTGGAAATCAGGCCTTTCCCCAGGGTTACTGCTGTGGACTGGGGTGAGGGGATGCTCTCCCAGTGCGTGCACCCTTTGCTGGGTGGCAGGGAGGCTGGAGTGATTGATCACTTTAGGAGAATTCCCCAAACAGTTTCTGTCTTTTCACTCCTTCCTTTTGAGAAATTCCTCCTATTCAACCCTGCTTCTCCACACAATGGCCTAGCTTCTCCCGCAGCCCAACTCTTCAGCCAGACCAGTGACTGTGGGGATAAGAGTCCGCTGTGCAACCCAACCCTGCCAGTGTCCACAGCCTCCAAGGATGCCCACAGCCCTTGTGTATTTGCTAGCAACTGGGTCCCTCCCAGTGGGGCTCAGACCTTGTTTGGCTGGGGAGCGAGCAGTTGTCCTGGCTCTCTCCCAAGGACTCTGTGGCAAACCCAGCAGCGGGTGCTGGGCCTGGGGCTGCAACCCTCAGACCCCTAGCTGGTTCCTGGGACCCTACCATGTTTCAGCACTCCTCTTAGGGTCCAGTTTTTTGGTTCCGCTACAATCCTTGGTCCCCTATTTTCACATGTGCTGAAGTATGTTGGTTGCTTGCTTCTCTACTCTGTAGATCGGTCAGGATTTTCTCCCCTGTGCAGATGGAAGGCGAATGTGCTCCTTCCTACTCTGACACCATCTTAGAGTCTGTATTTAATAATTAAAATCACAAAACAATACTCTTAGTAATATTATTTCCATTTCACTAATGAAGAAATTGAAACATACAGAGGCCAATCATTTTGCCTAAAATTACAAATTAGTAGTTGATAGGGCCAGTTTGTGATTTCAGACAACTGACTGTAGAACACATACTCGGGAAAAAACATCAGCCAGAGCTGACCAAAGGCTGAATAAGCAAGGGAGTTCTCTGTCCCCGAACATCTTCAGGTGGAGACTAGAATGAACACTTGATGGAACACATGTAGATACTAAGTAAGTATCCAAGAAAGATCACTTCCAGGACTCTTTCAGATACTGAGAGGTTTTTATTCAATATGAGCTACAGTAAGAGCAAAGTGAGTTTGCCAACTTACAAGTTCAAAAATAATATTGGACTGAGTCAGAGTCTGACTCTTGCATTTTTACTAAATTTGTACTTGGATGTGCTTAGAACCTTCTTCATCCCTTCTTTATAGCCATGATGTCTCATAGAGAAGCTCTGCATTGTATAGGAGCTAAAACACTGCCTATCATTATTTTGCTGCTACTGTCACCACCACCAGGAAAAGCACTGTTACTAGACAATGCAGGAACTTGGAAAGAGCGCTAGAATTGTAGCCCAAAGTCATCGGTTATAGCCTCAGCACATTAGGTGTGAAGGGGTATGATCATGGCCAAATAACACAAGCTTCTCTGGCTTCACTTTATTTTTAAAATGTGAGGAACAATGATATCTACCTGACCATATTGAAGATAGGATTCTAGGGTCTAGAATCTCATTCTTTGAAATCCTTACCATTATAAAGAAAATTCAGTTGAGTTTTAATTATCCCTTAACACCCACTGTAACAAGCAACTATAAGTATCTCAATTTTATCCTTTTTGAAGATTTAAGATTGTTTCATCACCCTTTGTTAATTACAGTCCAACCACTTTTTGTCTGTTTCTTTAGAATCCTAAAGGGAAAAGAATAGATATTGGAAAAATTATTATATCCAATTTCCAATATAAATGCAGAGTTTTGATTTATAAAATAAAAAGACTTATTTTTTATTTTTTCTTCTACCATCTTTTTTTTAAGTGGAGGTTAAATATGATATACAGGGTCTGGTGCAAATAACGCCCTTTTAAATACCAAAATCATAAGCATGTAATTCAGTAACATAACAATATCACATTCAAGCACACCATATGACATTTTAGGTGGTGTTCAAATTAAAACTATAAATTATTATATCTATATCCTTACCCTCCCAACCACACTCAAGCAGGCCTTACTTCTGCTGGACCCTATATTTTGCAATTAAAAGATATTTCCTTCTCTGTTGCTGAGAGGAACTGAAGGCTGCTGGTGAATGATAACACCAACCACTAAAGCTTTGAGCTTCAACTATATAAATCCTGGTACACTACTTGCTGACAAGCTGAAGTGAGGAGATAAGGGTGACAATAAACAGACATGAGGAAAATGTGTATTGCTTTGGAGGAAGGTTATACCAGTCAATATATATACAACATTTTGTTTGGTTTGCTTTCCCGCCACTTCTAATCACCTTTTGGGTTCAAATGGGTCTTCCAGTTGTGGCTGTAGTAGGGTTAAGAATACATATGGTGATTCTGTTTCCTCCTTCCTCTGTTCTGTTTGCTGAAAAAAGAGAGTAGAAGAGATATATCTTCCAATTTTATAAGATGTATGTCTTAGTCAGTTTTGGCTCAAATAGCAAAATACCATAGACTGGGTAGCTTAAACAACTGAAATTTATTTTCTCACAGTTCTGGAGGTTAAAAGTCTAAGGTAAAGGTGCCAAGGTAGTTGGTTCCTGGTAAAAGCTGATGCAGACACCAGCCCACAGTGTCTGCATCATTATGGATGAATGAGATATTCACACAGACTACCAAGTCCAGTGGAGGGAAAACGGACAGCATGACTTTCTCTCAAGCGGAGCAAAAAGCTGCAGCCTCTGCCATGACAGGCCTTTATTGGGTTTCTCTGCCCATTACATGATGGTCCTCTCTTAATATGCACAGGTTTGCTTTAGGTGGTTACCTTTTACAGAAAACAAAGGAGCCAATGCTGCTAATCATATCACAGAAGAGGAATATTTGCGAACAAAAGGCAAAAGTGGTTGAACCAGTTATACTCATCCTTGGAAGGTTTAGCATGGATTTTAGGAAGTTACTTTGCAGTAAATGTCCTCAATTCAGAGTGAGGAAGTTTTTAGCAAAAAAGCAAGACTCAAAGTGGCCGAGGCACATTGCAGGCCTGATTCCCCATGGGAGAACCTATCTATGGATGTGAGTCCTGTGTATCTCCGAGTGGGAGCTGGGCCCACACATGCAGAACAGTCCTCCTACAAAAGCTCTCTTCCTGCCTGGCAGATGGCTGCCTTCTTGCTGTGTCCTCACATGGTAAGGAGAAAGCAAGAGGAAAACAATTTTCCTGCTGTCTCTCCTTTTCATGTCACTAATCCCATCATGGGGATTCATCCTGATGACTTAATCGAGTCTAATTATCTCCCAAGGGCTCTATCTCCAAATACTGTCACATGAGGGGTTAGAGCTTCAACATACAAATTTTGAGGAGATATTCATTCTATAATAGCATCAGTGCTGAATTTGAACACAGCATACCTGATGTTTTCATTGTCTTTGTATAAGACAGGAGGGGCATTATATGCAAGGCTTTCTATCTTCTTATTTCATTATATGTTGTATATCATTTTGGTGATATTTCATTTGTCCTGATGACTCACTGGTATACAATGTCCTTTTAGAAAACACAATAAAAATGCAATTTATTAATAACATCACTCAAATCGGAGACTCAAGAGTTGAAATTAGAGTGTCTTGGATCAAGAAGCCAATATTGATATCTGAAGACATGCTTTTTCCCCCCCAGAGAATGTTTTATTTAGGTTTTCCTCTCTATAGTTAGTGGACAATCTACGAATGAACAAAACTCATTTCTTTGAAAAACAGATGATATTTGAAAACCAGTTTGGATTTTAGATGCATACACAACTTGTTTTGAATTGTAACCTTTGTTGTTTCTAAGTGTATAGCTTTAAACAAATTTGTTACTTCTATGAACTCAAATTCTCACCTACATATAAGAAAATCCCACCTTAGAGTGTCATTGTATAGATATCATAGGTATAAATACAGAGAACCAAATGGACTCTATGAAATGTAGTAGATGATCAAAAATCTTATTTTTTTGCCCTGGTTGAGTGGCTAGGTGGTTGGAAGCATCATCCTATACACCAAAAGGTGAGGATTCAAAACCCCATCAGAGCACATACCTAGGTGGGTTGGGGTGCAGATGGGCAGGCACTGATAGATTTTTCTTTCTCACATTGATGTTACCCTCTCTATCTCTCCCCTTCCTCTCTCTCTAAAAGCAACAAACATACCCTTAGGTGGGGATTTTTTTTAATCTTATTTTTCTTCATTATCTTCCTTCAAGATGCTGGAGAAGGGATACAAATTTTCAGTTATACAATTAAGAAGTTCCAAGGATCTAATGTGTAGCATGGCAACTATAGTTTAATAATACTGTATTGTGTATGTGAAATTTGCTAAGAGTAGTTCTTAAGCCTTCTCACTACTCATACACACACACATAATTATTTCAAGCAATAAATGTGTTAATTAACTTCACTGTTCATCATTTCATCATGTATAAGTATATCCAATCATCACATTATCAATATGTACAATTATATCTGTCAATTATTCCTCAATAAAGCTATAAAAAATTTTTTCAAAAAAAGATATCCTGCTAGAACAAGTCTTTTTAGTTAATGATGACTAGCATTGTCCTGGCTACCCCCATGATTTTTTAAGATTTTATTTATTTATTTTTAGAGGGAGGAAAAAAGAGGGAGAGAAGAAGAGAAACATCAATATGTGTTTGCCTCGTGAGTGCCCCACAATGAGTACCTGGACTGCAATCCAGGCATGTGCCCTGACTGGGAATCAAACCAGCAACCCTTTGGTTTGCAGGCTGGCACTCAATCCACTGCCACACAAGCAGAGCAAGATTTCTAATATGAATTGTTCTTGTGAGTTATATAACTGTTGACTTTATGTTCATAATCTTGCCATTAAATTGTTAAAACAATTTAGTATTTTTGACTAAAAGTAATGGATATTCAAACTAACAAAGGCTTAAACAAACAGGGATTTATTTTCTTAATATAACAAGAAATCTGGATAGACTTCCTAACCAACTGGGTGCAGGGACTCCATTAATGTCCCAGAAACATTTTATTTCTTTCTACTCCACTATTTGTAACACAATAGTTAACTGTCTCATAGGCACAAGTTAGGTTCCCCAGCAATAGCATCATTTCTGTGTTAAAGTCAAGAAGGCAAGGAGGGACTTCCAGCTGTATCTCTCTCTGTTAACATATCAACAGAAGATCCCCAGAAACTCCCCAACCAATATCACTTATGTGACATTAACTCAGTGGTGTCACATGGCTCATCCTAGTCATAGTAATGTTGGTAAAGGATTAGTTTTTTTAATTCTTTAGGCCTGTGAGGCTAGCCAATGTGTAGTATCAGTTATATTTTGTAAATTCTACTTATTCAGTTCACTAAATATTAACTGAGGAACTACTGTCAGACACTGTACTAGATGTTGAAGCAGCTGAAAATAAAACCAAAACAAAGACAAAGTAGTCTCTCTTCTTGAGAATTCAGTTACATGAGAAAGACAAAGAAATAAACAAATTGTTAAACCCTAATTAAATAAATATGTGTAGAGCTCCAATTTCATATTCCAGATGAACTACATTCAAAGGTCATATTGGTGTCACCACGGTTATTTCACATTATCCACTTATTTCATATTACTAGGTCCTTCAGTGTGTATGTAGGACAGTGAAAATCTGTCTTTGTTATAATGACTTGGAAATAATCTCTGAACAATCAAGCATTCAGTTCTGTTTCAGAATTAAAGTGTTTTGTTCTTTAATTGTGTTCTATGTCTCTGGAAATTGTTAAATTAGATAAGAGTTATAGTGAGTCAATTACATAGAGCAGAACATATCTTACATTGTTTTTTTATAAACTTATTGAATTCCTAATGTCTTAGAAATGTAACAGAAATCCATTTCATTAACAGGTCACAGTTGGACACACTGCCAAAATTTGAACCCTATATGTTCTAATTACTGTAGTGCAGGATTTGGTAGACATCATCTTTAAAAAGCCAGTTAATTTGCCTTTCTAAGCCATTTGGTCTCTGTGGCAATTTCTCAGTTCTGCCATTGTGGTGTAAAAACCATTGGAGACAATATGTAAATAAATGAGCATTGCCGTGTTAAAAAAACTGTGTTTGTGGAAATAAGTGGCAAGTTAAATTTGCCTCATTGACCATAATGTGTTGATGTCTGTCATAATGGTAACAAAAAGTCATGGCATTCTTTTGATTGTGCAATTGTTGGAAGCCATCTTGCCTGATTTCAGGAACTGTAGCCTCATTAATGGACAAAAGAGTCCCAGGGCTAGGGCTGAGTGAAAAGGCCTCGAGACCATGAGCCACTAAGGAGACAGAACCTATACTCCTTGCAGGAGCACAGCTCCTGCCTCCCTCACTTCCCCACTGCTTGGCCTGGGTTGATGACTGGTTAGCCAATGATGAGTAAGATTTCTCAAGAGAGGGACAACCTAAGACAGGCACAGTCATGAAGGGTCATCAGGGAAGGACTTAGGGTCTACAGAGAAGGGCCAGAAAGACCCTCACCCCTCGGCTTTGTCCTAGCCTGAGTCCTCATTCTATCTGTAAAAAGTCTCCTAATCTCTTGGCTGCTTTGCTCTCCTCACCTGACTCAGCCTGAAAACAATGCCATAGGCAACTGTGGCCTTGTACTGGAACGAATGGCTACCAGGGACAAATCTGGCCTGAGAAAGAATGTACATTTTGTCCTTTGAAGCTCACTCTACCTAGCATAACCCTGTTGGTTACAGCTGCATCAGTGCCTTTGGTTATGCCGCCATAACAAGCAAAAAAGTGGAAGACGTTGGGGACCGCTTTGTGTGGTTTCGAAAACTGCAGCCCTAGGAAAGTAAGCCCTGAAAGGAGCTAGTATGTCTCCTGGGGAAACCAGGTAAAAACACAGGTGGCAAGCATAACTCGACTCTAACACCCAGGATTCCCATGGGAATCAGGCCTGATAACTACATTGTATCCTTTGAAACTTGCTCTGCTTTATTTTGTATAGCCCTGGTGATTTAAACTGGACGTTTAAGTTCAAGGCATCAGGAATAAACTCCCTATGTCATGAAACATATCTCAAAAACTCTCTGGAGTCAGCATGACTAACAGACCCTGACCTATGACAAATCTCTGTGTTCCTCCAATTGTTATCTATAGATAATACCTGTTTCTGTATGACTATAGCTTTTTGACATTGATTGATGAGCTATGCATATATACACCTACATATCATTCCCAATAAAAGCCATTTGGGAGAAGGGCTTGGGGTGTTCTCCACTAGAGGGAATCACTACCCCCTTTCCCACCGGAACAGCAAGATTATGTCCAATGGTGGACAGGAAGATTCTGCGGGCCAGAGTTCCTCCCACATGCAATGGTAGATACAGTTATCAAGTATAATAACATTTTCAAAGATGGTTCAATAAGTTGAAGTTTTTTGCCATTGTTTTTTAAGTTAAATCTCCTCTTCATCCTCAGCTCTCCAAGGATAAGTGGAGGAGATAATAAGTATCAATAATAATGTATATGCCAAGGATATTTATCTGTAAAGGGGCTTAAACATACATAATTGTGTCATCTTCAATTATTTTAATAGGAAAATACAGCCTATATGTTTTATGTCCAGAGCATGAGTGAAAGATTTTCCTTAATTTTGGGGGTTTCACTTGCCTCATGTGTGTCATATCTTGAATAGGAATTTTCATCATTGATGTGGGCATAGAAGCTTTGAAAACTGTGAAAACTCAATAGACACCAAAGGCAAGAGAACAATATAGTCAGGGACTCACACAGCAGGAATTATGAGACCTGCAGGGAGATAGACAGAGTTGATGAAGAAGCAAAATCCAACAAAAGGCATGCTCTTTCATTTCATTTGGTTAAACTTATATACCTGTCTTGGGAGGTGCCACCTAAAGGACTCAAGAGCTACTACCTAAGAGGGGATGGTGGCAGGTGTTCTTCTGAGCTTAAACACAGGAGTTCTGGAGCCAGCCTCAGAAGTGTCACAGCAAGATAGATGGGTTACATGACCTCAACAGTGGCTTTCGAAACTAATGTTCTGTGAAGTCTGCAGCTGTGTTGGCTGTATCCTGAGTCACCATCACAGGAGGAAACCTGATGCCTCACAGATAGTTATACTCTTAGTAGACATGGTCACCTCCATGCCTCTGTGAGCTGCCTTTTGGTCCATGAACTCCATCTGTGGCCATTGTCAGTGTGAGAAATCCACCCTGAGGCCTGACTAAATTGCTAGTCTAAAGGACTTGCCTATCTCCTATGTGCCAGGGAAGCTTACCTTGCTCACTGACCTTTTTCCCTCTTGTCTCCTTAGAACTGAGGACATAGCCATGTCCCTTCCTCTGCCTACAAAAGGCCTGAAAGGGAATAAAAGATCACAAAACAATCTACCTGGAAAGTATTAGTTAATGATCATGAAAGCTCTGTGAGGGATCTACTAAGTCCTAAGAGACCCAAGCTGATGAGAGAACTGAGGCTCAAGAGGACTTACGACTTTTATAAAATCCCAGAGTGGTAGAAGCCTAGACCCAAATTCATGGGCGGTGGACTACGAGCAAAGCAGAGGGTGGGGGGGGGGTGGGTGGGGAGGGGGGGGGGTTGGACACGAGGCATCAGGGGGGGGGCGCCAGTCCGAAAATAAAATGGAAAGGATAGTTGGGGTGAGGTTAGTTGAATCATGGGGCAAAGACAGGGTGGCCCGGGTTACTCCCAAGTAAAGTGAGAGCAAGAACGGAAGAAATAATGAAAAAATAAAAAGTAACTTACAGACAAAACTGAATATATTTCAATAATTAAAATCCATTTTTAAATCCTTCCCTTTGTTAACAGGGATTTCTTTTCCCCATCTTAGCTGTTATGTTAGGTACATCAGATATATTATATCACTTAACTCTTCACAATCATAGTGGGTATTATTATTGTCATAATTAGACAAAGAAAGAAACCGACATTTAAAGAGACTAAGTTAGCAAAGATCACATAGCTGGTCAGAGGGAGAAGCATTCTTGCCTCATTCAATGGACCTATATCATTGTTCCTTCTTAATATCCACCTTGGGAAACATTTCTATACATTTTATCTATCTTCTTTTTCATCTATTTATCTATCTATACATTTATTTCTATCTTTTGTATGAAACTTATTTCTGAATTCCCAGTGGACTAGTTTTAATGCACAAATTGCAATTAAACTGAGAGGGAAAGAATTATTTGCAAATATTGAAGCCATGCCTGAATTCACTCTTTAAGACTGCCTTAGCCTCTCTCTTGATTGAGAGTTAGCAATGATAAGATAGCACCATATTGTGTTGTGCTGTAGGAAGCCTACCAGTATGCAATAATACACTCATCCATACATAGCCTACAAAGACAAAGGGCTCTCTCTTATTTCAACCTGATGGCATCAAAAAGGAAGCCTTCTTCTAAGCTTAGGTTATTTATATTACTATGTCCTGAGGTCAGGAGGAGCTCTACAAGACCACAGCACCTGATCTATTGCTAACAGGAATCTGAAGGTGATAGATTGTTCTGTAGTGATAACAGAGGAGATGAAGATTATTGAGTAAATAAACCACCTATCTGTAACTAAACCTGTCTTCCATTATCTCACCTTTGCTATTCTTCTTTCTTAGTAAATGGCTTCCCTAATAGAAGTCAAATTCCAGAAAATTCTATATAGTGTTTACTTTATATAATAAATCCTAGGCAACATAGTGGACATTGGCATCATATCCATGGGGATTATGTGTATCTAAAATGAGTTGAGAGGTGTTGAACCATATTAAGAGAGAGGGTGGTTTCTAAGGCTCAGACTTATTTAAGTTTGAATCTCAGTCCAGCCATTTTTTTTCCTTCTATAACTGTGATAAAATCATTCTTTCTTTGTCACTTTAGGAAATCCTGTTACATGGGAATAGTATACTAAATCCTAAAGGAATGCTGGAAGACTTCACTATGTACATACGCGTGAAGAAGTACCTAGAACATAAATAGGTTTAACAAGTGGGAGATGTTGTTAGACCCAACAACCAAAGGGCTTTCTCATACAATACTAATGGTAGGGAAGTATTTCCTTTTGAAAAAAATTTTTTCAAAGTATTTCAAAAATCTAAAAAGCACTTTTGTCCCAGTAATTCAGTTCCTAGGATTTTTCCTTACAGAAAACTCACAGTATGACTTTCTCAGGTAAAATATCTCAATCATTCCACATTACCCTCAGAGTGAATGTCAGTATCTCAAAAAAAAAAAAAAACTCTTTAGCTTACCCTTATGATCCTGCACTTGTTAATTTCTTGCCCCATCACTCTCATACCTCACCTTGAATTCTAATACAGCAGATATAAAACATTTTTCAGATCCTCAAAGGGGTCATGTGGCAACCATTCTAGCTGTCTAAACTAGCCCTTCCTTCCGAAGTTAATCTAAGTTCTTGTCTCTCAATACCACCTACTTCAGAAGACTTATCCTTAACTACACTCCTGAGTTAGTTGCCCTTCCTTGCATTTTGGAAAGTCTCCTACATTTCTATTTTCATACTTTCATAGTAGAGAATGTTCACTGGTTGATATCCAACACAAAATATAAACTTTATATAAACACTAGCATGTTTTTTTGATTCTCATTGTATCTACAATTCCTAACATACCCATGTTTATGATACAGGTTCTATATTTGTTCATTGAAGGAATGCAGGAAATAAATCCAGAACAGAAGGAGAGCAGCTCTAGTCATCACTGCATTAATTTAAAGAGTAAAAATGAGAACATGCCAATATGTTTCTGAATAGAAAATGGGTTAAATAAATAGCAGTTTCCCATATGATGGGATATAAGTCCAGTTCATTTTATGTAAAATTATTTTATGATAGCAAATGATAGCTATTATTAAATAAAGTCAAAATACAAGTTATGCATTCTATTATCAAAGTTATAAAAAATACATATAGAAGAAATAGACTAGAAGAAATACTGTAAAATATTAATGGATATTTTCTATGGGTAGCAAGATTATGAAAGACTTTAGTTTGTCTTTAAATATTTCTATATTTTCCAAATGCTCTAAAATGCATAGGCACTTGTGAGTTTCTGTTTTTGATATTGTTGTTTTATAATGCCCATTAACATTTCATTTAAAAGAATAAAACATATTTGACACCTTGCAGTAGGATAGTGACTCAGGGCATGTGGGTGAGGAACTTAAATCTTGAGCTGGCAGCAAAGGCAGGTCAGCAGCAGCATGGGTTAGTGTTTTTATTTATAAAGCTACAGTTTCCCCAAGCAAGACGGGTGCATCCACATGCTGATTTATACCCCTTGCCAAGAGAAGCCAAAGAACGGTAATTCTCTGATGCTAAGCCTTCCTTTGAAATGATGTCTAGTCACTTCACTCCCAAAATGCTTGATCAATTATATAGTACCTGTTGACACCCTAAGACACATTTTAAATGAATGCCTTTCATGCAGGAAAACTCCACAAATTCAGTGATAGATGCACTTTCTCTCCAGGTTCAAAAACCCTTGTGTCTGCAAAATAACCTTCACACTTTGGCTTTGAGTCAAGGTACTTCCTGGGTAAGTCATGAAGCTGGAAGCCCTTGACTGAGACCTTGCATGCTGTCTGCCCCACATGGTCTGGGCAGGAAACACATTCTGGCTCAGCCTCAGACTGATCACTTGTAAAGTGGAAATAATTCAGTGATTACATTATGTAGCAGCTTATTATTCAACTGAGATGTGATACAGGCCATTATAACACTTTTTAAATTGTGATTTATTACACAAATAACCCACTTTCTTGGAGAGACTCTTTCTCTTCTTTGTATCTGGTCATAATTTTAACCAAGCTATCATGTCCTTAGGAACAAAGTACCAGTCTTTGACTGCTTTGTCCCTGGAGTGCATAACACAGTGTTTGAAGCTTGGATGGCGTTCAAAAAATATTTATAACAGACTCTGCTTTGCTGTCAACCATGCAACAGCACAATTACAAAATGATGTTTAAGTCTTATAATAAGCCAATCGTGTACTAATTCCAAGATGAGTAAGAATAGTTCTGTCCTCATAGCCTAGAGATCATCAAGGAAATCAATACTAAACAAATACAAATGTGGTGTGTGTTAAATGCAGAATCACAGGGGCTTTTACCTTAGACTTGGCTGGAGGAATTGAGCAATAGTTTCCAATGGAGGTGGTTTGTTTTTAAAAAAATGAGTCTTTAAAAATGAAAAGAAATTCATTGGAGAAGAGGTTAGATGTGGAGATGGCTTTCAGGGCAGGGGGAGTGAGTGGTACGTTTGAGAGCTCTGCTATGAATGTACATAGATACAAAGATAATTATAATAATGAGCCTGATGACAAAATATAAGCAAATTATGAAACTGATGCTGACCAGAGGGCTCATTTTGCTGTTTAATATTCTTTGCACAAGGACCCCTAGAACACATTATTTTAAAGGTAAAATATGGACCTCAGTTTGTTTAGTACAATATTTCTGAACTTGTTTTTTTTCATTAAAAGTCTTTCCCCAGGATTCTTTTTAGATGTTATTTTTTCTAATCACCACCACCATGATGTTTTCATATTACAGATATTCTATATATCTGTTTATGTACTTGAGGTCTGTTGGGAGGCCACAAGTCATTGTAATTATAAGATTTGTTTACCCTCCTCAAACCAATTTTTGTCTTCTTGGAGGAAATATCTCTTCCCTTGAGAATACGTGTTAATATCAGAAATCACACAATTCCTGTCACACCCCATTTTTTACTCAAGTTGGTGCTTTCCCTTATGAGACAACAGATGGTTTTTTAAATAATGGTGTATAGATTTAGACAAACCTCTTTTCTAAAAATCAAACTCTTGTTCTCAACTCTATACTTTGGCAAATTATTTAACTTCTCAATTTCCCCAGTTTTCTCACTTGACAAATGGAGATAATGATACAGAACAGAGAGGACTGTTGTGGGAATTAGATAAGATAATGCATGTAAATTACTACCCAACACAGTAAGTTCTTAGGAAAGTTGTAGTACTTTGTCACTGTTACCAGGGTAACATGCTGGGTGGGGACATAAGTAAAAAACAATATGTAGAGAGTTGGGATTGAATTTTGGTGTGATCTGTTACAGTGAGGAGGAAGGGTCACATTGAGAGCAATTAGAAGAAAGAAGTCTGGAATCTCAGATTGCAGTGGGCCATGGAAGTCAGAACTTGGTACATGAGGATATTCCACCACAGTAGCTCTAAAATTTACTAGTAGTGTGTTGTGACCTGAGAAATTTACTTAATTTCTAAATTTTAATCTTGTCATTACTGAATAAGGGAACTAATATTGACCATGTGCCAGTTGTAAATAATCAATTAATTGATTGCATATACAAAGCAATGTATGTGCCTGGTGGATGGGTAGCTCACTTTGGAAGTATTAAATCACTGAGTCATAAATGAATTTAAGCTGTCATAAAAGATAATTCTTAGTGAGGTATGTAGACTGGTTCACAGTCTTAGAATTATTGGTGTTAAGGTTTATAAAAAAGTAATAATTAGAGAAATCTAAGCTACTTTCATTATTTTATTTTTATTTTTTAAAGATTTTATTTATTTATTTTTATTTTTAGAGAGAGGGAAAGGGAAGAAGAAAGAGAGGGAGAGAAACATCAATGTGTGGTCGCCTCTTGTGCATCCCCCTCCCACAGGGGGCCTGGCCTGCAACCCAGGCATGTGCCCTGACTGGGATTCAAACTAGCAACCCTTTGGTTTGCAGGCCTGTGCTCAATCCACTGAGCTATACCAGCCAGGGCTACTTTCATTACTTTAAAAAGAATAGCAAAAATTAGACATATCTCTGAAATTTAAAAATTTGGAAATGTTTTACATTATAAAGTGTATGTTTTTGTCACATCTATACAAAAACTACAGGTTAGTAGTACTTTATAGTTTTTTAATTAAGTTTAGAAAATGAACTATGTTTGAATAAACCAAAATTTCAGAGCCAGAAGATTAGAATAAGTCTGCATCTGAGTCTATATCCTTTCTGAATCTTACTTTTTTCATCCATCAGAATATCTACTATGAAAGATTATCATCAGAATACAGTGGGGTAATATACATAGGTCACCAGCAAAATGATTGGCATAAAATTTTTTCTCTAAATATCATTCTCTCCCATCCAGTAATAAATGCAAGTTTAATGTGATATTTCAGAATACAATGTCTTATGGGAAGGAAGGCCAAGACAAAGAATTCATTGTGCTAAAAAGCAAGAAAAGATTGTTGTTGCACACACAGTGAGGAGACTGTGGTAGTAACAGGTGAGTGAGAGACTGGTGACTTGTGCCATAGAGGTGTTTGCCTGGAGGGAGAGGGAAAACCTTTTTATGAGAAGGATTTAGATGGAGGTAAATCAGATATAATTAGTGTCATCTTACATTGGCTACACTGGGGTTTGGCACTGAACTGGATATTAAATCCAGAGAAATCTGACCTCAAAATCTCTACCCACCAGGAAAAACCACAATGTTTCCCCCATGTTCTCTAAGAATAAGAAATATATTTCAGGTAAGCTGATATTTTACAAAATACCTCCTAAAAAATCTTTATTGACACCCTTATATATGGTTGTTGCTCAGTTAATCTTTCTTGAGTAAATGACAGGCTTGTGGGATGAATGAAGGCATGGATGAAAGGGAGGAGGGATGACTGTGTGTCCATGAACAAAATATATTTCAAAGGAAGTAAAGTGCATGCTTCTTGTTATTTAGGAACATCAAATGAATTAGACAACTAGAGCAATGCTAGGAAGACAAGTTATTGGAAGAATCTGGCACAGATGGCAGAATTGTTGATTCATACATGATTAATCCTGGAAGGGTCCACAGAAATGCACTAGTTCAACCCACTTGACTTAAGAGGAAGGCAAGAAGGAAACAGTGACTTGGGAAGGACTGCTCAGTTTAATATGTGACAGAGCTGTAATTTCATTCTAGTTCTCATAATAACTGCTTGTCCTGTGAACTTCTGACTGTACTATCCTATAAAGCAATTAGAAATAGTAAGACACTTATTTCTTTCTCTTGCAGCCTCCTTGAGAACAAAGTATGATGCTATTATTAATATTATTATTTGGAAATAATAATAATCATTTTATATTATTAAGAAAATAATTTTATATCATTATACAAATAATATATTTTATTATTATTTTTAATTGTTTATTTGTCTGTCTGGTTGTTTTTAGAGGTAGCTTATTCCAGATGGGTGTGTTATACTCCCAGGCAGCATTCAAGACCTATAAGCAGAAAGAAATTAAAAAAATGTTCTTGCTTTTTTATTTATAAAGTCATACTTCTGCCAAACAAGACCAGAGGATATATGTATCATATATAAATCTTTTCCTGTTAAATGGAAGAACTAGACTAGGATTTATAAGCATTCTTTAGGGATCAGAGTTAGTCACAATTTCTGAATGTATATGATTGATTATAAAACATACATGAAAATTCTGAAATATCAAAAATTTATGTGCACTGCATAGGTAAAATATATATAAATAGAGGGACAGGCTTACATATCATGTAATAAATCCAAACTAAAGGAATTTGATTTTTCCAACTTTATTTTGCCCTTGAGATAAAATTGATTTGTTATAAATCAGAAGTCACAGTGTATTTTGAAAACCCAAGCTCTTAAATTTGACTTCGAGCTCTACTTAAAAATTTTATCTAACTTTTATAATTTGCGTTCTTTTTCAAAAATAGGTTGGGCCATGCAGTTTCAACTTGTAAGTGATGTGAATGCAAGCTCTGTGTTCACCATTATGTCACTAGGTGATCGCAGAGAACCAGAGGGATATTTTTATAGCAAGTTACATTCTCGAACTATGTGAGTGGAAAAAAAAATGTTAAAGCCCTTTACAAACTATTGTAAAAGGGGGCTATCAAAGTGTGACATGGTATTTAGGAGAAGCTGAGCAACCTCAACATCTATAATGAGTTGTCTCTCAGGGGACATTGACTTGTTTGAGTGGGTACAAATGGAGATGAGTAAAGTTTTACTCTGCACCTTCACCGTGGTCAAGTGCTGCTACACGGGGAGGGATGCTTCCAGTTCTCCAGTTCCTGAGAACAAGGCCCTGACTGACCAAGTGGTAATATTTTACAGTCATCTCTCACATCAGCATTGCTGATGTATCACAGCACATCAGCATTGTTCTACCATCTGCAAGGAAGGCATGTTTGTGTCTCTTTTTCCATTCCAACATAAGGACTATCAGTAGCTACAGTCTCTCAGTAAGTCACTACAATGGCTATTGTTTCATAAACATCTAGTATGAGCCAGGCTATATGCTTGGTATTTTCATACACTATATGTCTTTTAATTTTCTTAACAATGATGAGGACTAAGTTGTAGACCAGGACTCTGGATATCTGAAAATGTACCTGTCTTAATCAAGTTTACACAGCCAGTCTTCTGTGAAAGGAAGAGGGTTTTTTTGGATCTGACTCTGAGCATCTTAGTGCCCTAACATCTCAAGAGCTTAGATTAGGGTTCATAAACCTAAGTGCTTACAGGGGTCAGGTGTGTTGTATAATTTAGTGATGTCTGTCAGGTGAATGCTCTATCTAAAAAGCTCTAACAATGCTCTTCATCAGCCAGATCTTGCCTGTGGACATAGAAACTAAAGAATTCCAGAATAGATGTATCAAGAGAATACTAGGTTTCAAACATTGTTTGTTTTTTAATCTGAAAACTCCTGATTTTTAAGTGATTATTCTTGCTTTGGGTTTTAATTTTTCTTAAACACTGTGCTGATCACATAATACATCTAAAGACCAGATATGACATAAAATCTGCCCATTTAAAATGTGCAGGTATTAGAAAACTTAGAATGACCTCCTCAAGTAGAGATATTTATTTACTTAGATATTTCCTGAGGGTGTGGGCAGGTTGGTTCTTTTCATGTACATGGGGGATTTATCTATGTTTCTGTTATGTGGAATTAATCCATCAGTCTAACTCAGAAATTAATTTATAATATATCCTAATATTATTTATGTTATTTCCAATGGGATCAATTAATTTTTCCTGTTATCTCATTTCTATCCAATCTCATTGATGTTCTCATCCATCATTGTGAGTTTTCTCTGTGGCCCTTACTTCTACCAAGTACACTTCTTCTGGATCAAATTTTATTAAGTTTAAACTTTACTTGTACATTTTTGGGGCACACCATATTCCATTTGTATGAATTATTTCTTTTCCAGTAATGTTACTTAATATTTAATTTATTAATTGAGTAAAGCCTATTGATTTGTATTTATGTCTTAGCAAACTCCTGAGAAAATGGTGACTGAGTCCCTTTGGAAAATCCAGGGTTGCTTCATCTTCTAAGAATTTTATCAAGTATTTCTGATAATTTTGCACATCCTATCCTGGACATTTATGCAAGGGCTGTGGCTGTGCAGAGATTATTAGAGGAAGGAGAGCTCAGAGTTGGCGGAAACCGCCTTATTTATATAGGTTTAAACACTTGAATGCTATATTTCATCCTCCTGCCTGAATGAGTTAGTTTTGCTTCCAAAATACTTGCTGAATGAGGACACATTTTAAAGTAATGCTCGTTTAACAAGGCTGACAAATATAAGGAGCCTGAAATCCATGAAGAATATGACAGAGATTGGTAATTGATTCTGTCTTATAATCCATTGTGTATTCTTAGACCAAGGCTGTGTTTTGTTTGAAATCCAGTCCATCTTGTTTGTAAGTGTTATTGAAACATAGCCTGTAATAACTGCCACAGCCCTTCTGAGGTAATACCTAGCTGATTTAGCACTAATTCACTGTCAAGTCCCCTTAACCCTGTACATTTAACCACTTTTCTTTTAATCTTGAAAAGTGTTATGTCTTTATAGGACCATATTTACTGAAAGGAAAAGTTCTATTTTTTGAAATGTATTTAATGCTTATGTCTTTAAAGAGAAAATGGGGCTTTTTAAAAGAGTTTAAGTCCTATGACAGCCTCAGGGGATAATCAAAATCTAATACCAAAGGCTTCATGCTTGTTCTGTGGAGAAAACAAAATTTGATGCTGTATCTGAAAATCAATCCAATTTAAATTGAGGGTGTACCAGGTCTCTCTCTTTTATTTTCCCTACAGTCAAGCTGGTACTGTGTTCACAGCCTTCATGTGGCTGATACATTATTTCATGGTTCTAAGGTGGATGTTTTGCTGGGGTTTGCAAACAGCATGTCCAATCTCCCTTATTTCATGAAAACAAATGGCCTAACAGAGAGAGACTATTTTGTCTTCTCTATTCCATTTATATCCTCCAATAATTATTATCATACTAATTATATTACCACTAATACTTACTATTGAGAATCTACAGTATTTTGCTAAAAGTAGAAGCCATTTATTTATATTTTTTCAAGTCCTAAAAACTACTCTGCAAGGAAGATAGAATGCCTCTTCCTCTTCACAGTGCAAACTTAGAATCTCAGAGGGTCTAAGTGCTCACCTAAGGTATTCTAAGTCCGTGACCACTGTTCTTTTCCTACCACCATAGCTACACATGAATGAAGCTGGGGTTTTTTCTTGGTTGTACAATGAAATTTCTTTTCTGTCTTCACATTCTTTTAATATCTGGTTTTAAACTCATATGTAGCCTGTAGAAGTGTTTGTTTTGTTGTTTTGGGTTTTTTTCTGGGGGGCAGGGGTTTTTGGTGCTTCCCCCTGCCCAGCCCATACCTGTACTGAAGAGATTTTACTTTGCAGGGAGAAGGAGTCAACATTTGCCAAGTTTTTTTGGGTTTTCCCCCCCTATAATGCACTAGATTCTTTAACAGTATCTGGGAACACTGAGATATTTAGTACATTATAACAGCTAAACTTTACTAAGTAGTTCATTACATCTTAACCACTGTTTCAGGAGTTTTATATTCATTATTAATTTATCCAATCCTCACTACAACCCTATGAGATAGATACTGTTTTTACCTCCATTTTCAGATGGGGAAACTGAGATACAGAGAATTTACGTAGTATCTTGCTGAAGATGGCAGAGGTAGGAATCAAACTGATAGAATCTGGCCACATAACCCAGGTAGTTATACATTCACTATACCATGTGTCCATGTTATAGTTCCTGCACTCGAAGAGCTCGTACTCTGTTGGAGAAGACACATATGTCCTATCACAGTGTGATGTGTTGATTTACACTGAGCATTACAGAATAATAAAGGAGACACCCCTATTAGAACCTGGAAGATATTGGTGAACAGAGGAGGCGAGTGAGCAAGGAAGGCTTTTAAGAGAAGTAGTACCTGCTCCGAGTGAGCCTTAAAACATGAAATGATGAGAGGGATGAGTCCTCTGGCCAAGGGAGCCAAGACGTGGAAAGTGATTTTGAAATTTCTTTTTCTCTATAACTTTTAATCATCTAATATGCATATGTTCTATTGCTGATCATACCTCGAATTTGAACTGTGCTTTACAACTGTTACCTCTCTTTAACAGTGAGGTTGGCCAAGCAAAACACTGATCTTTCCTTCTTGAGAGATGCTGAAGCTGTGCTAGGAGTAAAGTGGTACTAAAACTGTTACGCAGCTATCTAGTGGCAGAGCCGAGACTCTGAGACCCCAGCTCCATGATCTTGCCATTAGACCCTGGCTTCTGTCAGGAATCAAGTTATAAGTCATTATATTTCTAAAGTGTTTCTAAGTAACAATGGTGATTGTTGATTACTAGATGCTTATGACAGAGAAGGTACAGTGTTAATAACATAATATGTATGATCTTTTTTAAAAATTTAGAAGTCCCTATGTGAGAGATGTTACTGCTTCAGTTTTATAGGTAACAAAACCGAAATTTGAGGAGGATATGCAATTGTCCCAATAATATTACTCTACCAAAACTAATAATAAACAAAGCTGAGACTGCCTCTAAAGACTTCAATAAGCAAACTATTGCATTCCATGGTCAAATTCAAATAAGCATTTAAGTGCTTGTGCTAAGATATAGTGACTAGTAGTATTTGTGCTTGACTATCTCACTTGGCAACTCTAGAATACTCTGTTTTTAAAAATCTGGATTTTGTCCCAGTTTCTAGCTCCATGACAATACTCTGTCTTCTCCAATGTACCATCATTGTCCTCTAAAGCTGACTATCAGATCAAAGATTCATTATAGGATAATAGTCTGACAAGTGTTCTATTTTCTAATTCTTATTTTATTCTGCAAACAATAGATGGGTAACTTATTAGGTGATGGCAAAAAAAAAAATTACCAGGAGTTATTCCACCAACACTAAGATGCTCAACTATGCACCTAATCTTTTCAGAGCCAGAGCACACATCCAAACTTTTAAGGGCATGTGACATTCCACTCATCACATGCTATCTTCAGAACATCAGATGAAGCCAAGTATTATCATCTCTGTTTTACAGAGGAGGAAACAGAGGCTTGGAGCAGTTAAAAGGATGTTTTAAGATGACATTGGTTAAGGTAGAGGTAGGGTTCAGATAGAAGTCTTCTAATTTGCATGTTCCTACCCTGTCTTGTTATACCTTTTATCACATTTCCATCAATGCTGGGTCTGTTTTGTTTTGTTTTGCTTTGTTTTTTTATTTTCACCATAGTCCTAGTAGGGATGTTCTTCCCTTCTTCTCTACATTGTTGGCTTTTGATTTTTCAGAAGCTAATTATCTAAATTTAGTTTTCTTTGAATGATAGGGCACCTTTTTTCCAAGTCACTATTATGTCTTTAGCAATTAAATATGAGTTAGGAGAACTACATACTGGTTTTAGATGTATTGCCTACTTTCCACCAATAGCTAAATATCACAATATATTCCATCAGCTTCATCTGCAGAAGCCAATCATGTTCTTCATGGGAGGGATACAATATTAAGATGAAGAAAATGTGCTCTCATGTGGATTACATGTGTTCTTGCCCTGAGTCTGACTCTAACTCTGTGTCCTTGGGCAGCTCGGCTCTCTGTGCTTCAGCTTCATCTGTTAAATGTGCATGAAAGCAGCACCTAAATACGGTGTATCATCGTGAGAATAAATTAGATGCATGCAAAGGACTTAGCATAGTACCAGACATGGAGTAAACATTGCACAGATATTTTCATTGTAATATTTTATAGTTTTTAATTGTCTTTTATTTTTTTTTCAGTAAGAGAAGGAGCACTAGCCAAATTTCCCATGCCACTAGTATCATCTAGCTGTGTAGACATACTGTCTATTGCTTGAAGTCCATTCCCTTCATCTTCTAGAAACGTGTTTGTGGATTTCTCATTGTGACTTGGACTACTTCTGTTTTTTAGACATTTTTACAGTTGCCTTTCTGAGCTCTTCCAGGCAAACTACTACTCACTCCTTGACAGATACTCACTCCTCAGTACTCTGTTCTTTGCCCTGGTCTGCTTCGTTCACCAACTGACTTGCACTCATGCTGCGCCATCCTGCAGTTTGTTACAGTCTCTGACCACTGACAGTTCCTTCCAACATCTCACTGTCACTCGTTTAATTCTTTTCTTTCATTCTTACTGAGTTTTCTGGAACACTTGTACTCATGGTATTGTTCAGTTACAGACACTCTCATTTAGTCTTCACTAAAAAACCTATAGTGTAAGTGCTATGATTTCCATTTTAGAGATGAAAATAACTGAGGAACACAGGGATTAAGAAACTTGCTCAGGTCATCCAACAGCAAGTAGTGGAATCCTGATTGCATTCCATGTTCTTCAGACTTCAAAATCCTTCTTGGCAAGAACAGCAGTGCTTTTGGCTTGCTTCAGAGGGAACCAGGAACCGTCAAAGCCTCACTCAGGTGTGAAAGGGCAGGGCAGATTGAGGGGTAGGCAGTGCCATGTCAGCACAGGCACCTTGCTAGGTAAACATATTCAAAAGAACAGATACAAATGCAACTGGGCCCCAGGCTGTGGAATGAAAAAAAGAGCAGCAAAAAAAAGAACCAAAAATACAAAGACATTTTTGTTGCAGATCCGTGCTTTTGTGATAAAAGCAAATGCCTGAATTCCAGCTGTGACTGTATATTTTTCTCAGAGAACAAAGCTTTATAATAGTATCCTTGTCTCAACTAGACTGACAAATTAACACTTACTGATGGTGGTCCACACCTCTCCACCACACAGGGAGGCAGCTGTTGCTAGCAAGCATACTGAGAGTTGCTATAGACTTCTCAATTCAAGTATCTATCTGATATCCTCTATGGGTAGCCCTTAAGAAACAAATAAATGTATGTGTACATGAGAATATACGTATATGGACAATGTGCATATGCACATTTCCTTATTCATTTAAGTTTATTTGTCATAATGAAAAGCTTGGTCTGTGAAGAAAACATGCACTTTTAAAGTAGAAAGAGATGTGTTTTTTTAAGATTTTATTTATTTATTTTTAGAGAGGGGGAAGGGGAGGAGAAAGAGAGGGAGAGAAACATTAATGTGTGGTTGCCTATCACATGCCCCCTACTGGGGACCTGTTCTGTAACCCAGGCATGTGCCCTGACTGGGAATCAAACTGGCAACCCTTTGGTTCAGAGGCTCATGTTCAATCCACTGTGCTACACCAGCCAGGGCTAGAAAGAGATATTTATTCTATTTATGTACATCTATAAAACATATTGCATGCATGTATTTCATATAATTATATATACTTATAATATGTCTGTGTTCAATAGGTAGGAGTTTATGGTATATGCATATATATTCATATAACTATTATATATAATGTATATGCATATATTTCTTTATATCTTGCTCTGTCTACCTATTTATCCAACAATCTATGTATCCATCTATCTGTCTACATCTCAGGGTGTGTATGAATCAATGCACAGACTGCTACTAGAAGGAACATAGGCTTTAGAGTCAGATAAGTCTAGATTTGAAATTCAATTCTCCCATTCAATAAATATATAACAATAGACAATTTACTTTATCACTTTAAGTCATAGTGTGTTGAGAGTAACCACCTTAGGCTCAGTGGCTGTGACAATGAATGAGAATTTAGGTAAAACACAAAGCAAAACTTTGGCATGTATTAACAGATCAATAAATATTAGCTGTGATAATGCTGATGATTTATACTCATACATTCAATTCAACACTAATTACAAAAATATTATACTAGTATATATGACATATGCCTTGCAAAACACAGATAGGTTATGCATGTGTTAGCATTTATCAAGCATAATTTGCCTACCTATTTGTACTTTTATGCAGTAAGTATACATAAGATATTCAATGTGCATTAATTGAAAAAAATTTGAACTAGTCTCCATGTTAATCCCTGAAGTGTTAAAATAAATCAACTGCATGTACTGTATTAAAACAGTGCTAGAAGTATTCAGGAAAAAAAAGTTCACAAATGAATCATTATAATGTTATATAAAATACAATAGCAATGATGGGAGGAGGAGTGAATGAATTCCTTCTGCTTTGGAGGATGAAGAGAATTCAAAGGATAGGAGGCAATTGAAATAAGCCTTACTAGCAAGGTGTTCAACCTTTTGGTGTCTCTGGGCCACAGTGGAAGAAGAGTTGTCTTAGACCGCACAGTGATACAATGTGACATACAATCACAAAAAAATTTCATAATGTTTTAAGTAAATTTATGATTTTGTGTTGGGCTGCATTCACAGCCATCCTAGCCATTTGAGGCCTGTGGGCCACAGGTTGGACACCCCTGCAAGAATGAAAAGGAGCTCATTAAGGGTAGTAAGGAGGGACAGCAGCTAGTGCAAAAGCATTGTAGCAGGTGAGCCTGAAATGCACAGATTAGTTTGTGCACAGCTTTTGCTGTCACATTGCTTAGTTTGAACTTTGTAGGTAGTGAGGAGCCGTGAAAAACTTTTAATTAAGAGGGTAACTTGAATATATCTATGCTCTAAAAGGTTATTCACTACACAGGTAGGATAAGGAAAAAAATGGGGAAAATATAATTTGGGAAGTTGTTTAAAAGTTACCAAGAATTATATTTGTGTAATCTCTTCCACTTTAGAAAAACATATTCATTATTATAATTGCTTCTCATGCAACTCTATGAGGCTTACCTATATTCTCATTAGATTGTTAGCTCCTGAAACCTTTTTATTTTATTTTTTTGCTTATCTTTGACTCCCTAGTGCTTTGTGGAGGGTCAGAACTAGACAAATGTAAGCAAAGCATGTTTAAATGTAGGATAAACAAAATAGTGATTTTCCCCTCCATTTACAGATAAAAATGGAGATCCAGGAGACTAAAGTCTTTTAGCAGCCACATATGCCAGCTTATATGACAAGTCTTCCCTGCCAAAATTTCTAAATATAACCATATCTGATGCCTACGATGTTATTGTAAAAATTTATTGTCGCAAAAAAATTGTTGGCCTAGAAGCAAGCAGTTTCATCCCCTTGCTAGCTTCCAAGTACAAAGCCTGTTGTGTGTACCTGAATTCATTAATCTTTTCTCTTGCACATATATTTTCAAGTCATTTTCAATTACATGGTAAAAAGTACTAAAATTTAATGTAGAAAGTGACAAAGCCAGAGGTACCATCCAAATCATCTAACTACAAATAGGTATTTGTAAGTTTTAGGCAAGTCACCTCTCATATGGATGATTCTACATTTTTAGTCAAGTGATAAGTTGCTGCTTACATATGTGGGGAGGATAGCTGGACTTAGCAAAATAAAAATAGAACATATGTAACTTCAGATAAACATTGGATAATTTTTTGTATAGATATGTCTTATGCAATATTGGTGACATTTCCTCACATTTCTAAATTCATCCTCTCCATGCTCAATTTTAAACCATTAAAATTCCATCCATCCTCATGCTTCAACCCCCATGTTGACATTTATGACATTCTCAAGGTATTCTTCTAGAATATACCTCTCTCCTGAGCTCCAACTGAATAGCCTGAATTGTCTTTTGAAATGTTCCTCAATTTCTTTACTGCTAGATGAGAATATTAATCATACTATGAGGATTTAATGAATGATTTTTAAGCATATAGAATAATTCCTGAAGTATATTGACTTCAAACATATGATCTTGTCATCAGTTATAGGTCAAATACTGGTGAGTTCTGACAGTAAGCATATATGGTTGTTTATGATAATTATTATTAGTAGTAGTAGTATTGTCTTCTTACTTCCACCAATTCTAAAGTAATTTGTCACCTCACTCATGTGACAGCACCATAACATTCTGTAAGAATGACTTTTATGCACATTCAAGTTTAGCACCTGGAGTATGGCAGGATTCAACTCCACTTTCTAGGCTTCCTTGAAAATAACTACCAAAATAATCTTCCTAAAACTCAGGCCACCTCAAACATCAACTGTGACCTTAATTCCAAGGTCATGTTATAAAATGGATCTGCTAGTGAATAACTGTGTGACCTTTGACAAGTCATTTCACCGCCCTCATGTCATGCCTTGTACTCACACTGCCCCTGTACTCGTACTCTGTCCTCATCTGGAAAATGTTACCACTTCCATTCTTCTCCATAATTGGCCCACGTCCTTCAAGCCTGAGCTTATACACTCTTTCACACATCATTTTATTTTTTAATTATGCATCAATCATATTCCAGGCCATAAATATAAATCTCAGAGCATTTAGCATATTGAGGGCACTGGGATTTCAGTTCATTGCTGCTAGATGCCCTCACACACATTGGTGCCTTTCATCTATTCTATTATCCTATGGAGTAACTAATGCCATATCCCATACTTTCAAGTAAGGAAATTGACCTTCATAGAAGTTAAATACTTTTTGCCAAGAATTCTCATCTACTGAGAAAACTAAGATCCTAAGCCTGGTGTGATTAATTTCCACTCTGACAGAAATCACATGTCCTCAATAAACCTTAGTGGGAACCTCAGAAGTGTTCTTCACAAATCTTTCTGTAATCTCTTCTTTATATATTTTATTCCCCAGGTTAGATTAGGAGCTTCTTGAGGCTAAGAATTACATCTGATTTAATTTATCATTGTATGTTTTGCTTCACATTGCATAATAATAAAAGCTAGTTATTGAACAGCTATTTTACAAAATATCAATACTATACCATCAATTTTTGTCTATCTTCCTAATTTTTAAAAATTAAATAAAGCAAACAAGCAGAAAGTAGCTCTATTGACATTTAACTTATAATTAATTGTTAACTATTATTAATCTTATAAGTAAAGAATCTAAGAAATAAAGCCATTTAGCTACCAAGTGAGGAGCTGATAATTTAAGCCAGATGTACTTGCTCTAAAGTTCTATGCTTCCCATTAAGATGTAGTGCCCCATTTATCTAAGCACCACCTACTAAGTAGATCTGTATGTCCCACAGGTGCTCAAAGTTAGGATGAAAGAGATGAGAAATTGCCATTTTCTTTTTGACTTTAGAGTTTTGGAAATGGGCCATTGAAAAGTTGTCCATCTAAAGTGACCAACTGCTTTTTAATCCTGACTTTCACTGGACACACTGATTTCTTTCACCCAGTTTTTTTTTCAACAAATATGTATTGAGATTTTAGTATGCATTGCACACTGTGCTGAAGTTTACAGACATAAGTTTAACAAGCTAAGCCTGGCCCTGCCCTCCGGTGCTCATAGTTCAGTGGAAAAAGGCAATCAGGAACTAAGTTATTCTAGATGAGTGGCAATCACCTTGGACTGGAAGGGTGTGGCCAGGATGGTGTATGGTGTCCTTGAAGGAGGATGATGAAAGCTTTTGAGTTCCAGACAAGACGAGAGAATGAGAAAAACACTGAAGACAGAAGGGAGACAAGGTACAAATTCACCGCAGAAATGAAACTGGAAAAGCCAGCATTCATGCTGCCTGTCACCTACCAGACCCAATAAGCAGAGACAGGGATTGAGTTTTTATGGGGACTTTATTTAGATGACCGACGATCTAAGAAGACAGCAGGTTTGTACCCTAAAAGATACTCTTATGTTTAATTTCAAGCCAGCCTTTTTTATAAGAAGGTAAAAGTATAAGTAAGGGGTCTGGAATTCAAGGAAAAAAAGTGTAGGTAAGGGATTTGGAATTCAGGAAAGAGGTTAATCAGATAAAAGCTGTAGTCCAGAGTTTCCCTAACATCCTTTCATCTGCTGACGGGTCATTTCCTTTATCTGTGTCCTGTGTCCTGTGTCCTGGATGATTTTTTTTTTGTCTGTCATGAGTGGTGGACTGTCTCTCCACCTTGATTGCTTATGGATACCACCTTGATTGCTTATGGTCTCTTCTGGAGCACAAAGGTCAATCGCTTGTGGTCTCCAGGAGTCAGAGTGGGCCGTACCAGCAATTCCAGAAATAGTAGCTTTTTACATGCAATAACTACCAGGCTTATCTATTGCCTTAAACTAAAATTTTCTAATTCTTGACTCCCCCATAAGTAAGAGAGAAAATATCACATGATAGAAAAAAAAGAGAGAGTATTTTAAAGTACCTAGCATGCAGGGATGAGGGGCTAGAGAGGAAGGCAGAAGGCAGGATTCTCCAGCATTGCCACCATGTTAAGCAAGCACTTTGGACTTTACGGAAAGGCCATGGCAAAGCTTTAATGGAAATGTGGCTTGAGTCAACCTAACCTTTCAGAGCTAACAGATATATTAATAATCCAACTATACTTACCTGTCCTACATCTGTATATAAGATAAAAAATGATTCAGGATTTGCTGATCCTGTTTACAAGATCTTAGTTCAGGTTTCAGAGGGCGCAACAGCCTGCCTTACTTTTCACAGCTCAGGTTGTGTTTGCAGCTGCACTCAGGGATCAAATCACCTTCTTCTTTGTGCCCCAAGTCCGTTTCAAGGCCAAATTATGTGAGAGAGTAAGAATGGAGACTCACATGGTCATCTTCACAAATGTTTTCCTGGTTATAATCACACCACAAGGTGTTACTCCAGGACTTAATTATTTTGTTACTGCTTTGTCATTTTCAAAGTGATGCCAAATACAAAAAAGGAAAGAGAAAAAAAAAGCCCTGCATGAGTACAAAGTTGGTTTCACAGAGACCAACAGGGAAGTCTCTGATATTTTTTCTCTTTGTACAATCAATGTTTCCTTTAGTTAGAGAGGGGCTCCAATCTATCAGACTGCCATGAGTGCCCCTTTGAAATCTTCAGGGTGATAATTTAAGTGAAATAGAAATGGAGAGAAAGAAAAGGTCACATCCTTGGAAATTTTTTGTGATAAAGGATTTTCCAGGCTGCTTAATAAGCTAGCACAGAGGGGATCAACATTACAATTAAGTTTGCAATCTTTTTGTACCTAGTGACTCCTTCTAAATAGTGTCTCTGGTCTCCTTAGTTTCCTTGCAACAATAAGGGTGATAAATTCCTCCAATGCTTCTAATCTGGGAGCAGACTTATTTAGCCCTGAAGTTCTCAGCTGTATCTAAGAGAAACAGTCTTGTCTTATTTAAATCTTCTCTTCCAGAGTCATGTCTGTAATTTCCTGAGATTTACAAATTGCTTTCCAGATTTATTATAATTGCTCAAATTCCCTTAGACTGTGCTATCTTTTCTGGATGCAAAATAGAGTAGGAAAAACAGAATTTAAAGTCAAGCAGTCTTAAAAATTGAATTATGAGGTTGCTGATATTTAATTGCTAGTCACTCACCTCTCTGCTAAGGCTTAATTTCCTCATTTAGGCTTGTTAGTTTCGAGTTAGATAACATATGCAATGTCCGAGCAAGTGCCTGGAGCAGTGTTTAATCGGTATACAGAGTTGCTTGCTCATCCCCTAGTTCTCACCTTTTTCAGTAATATCCTTCCTCTTTTTCTCCAAATTCTAGCCATTCTTTATGATCAATTAAACCCTACTCAAAAGAATAATCTCTGTGTTAGTGCAAGGGATAAAATATGAATAAGACATTTCCTGACCTTCAAGGATCTTTCCATTTGGAAAGGGAAATAAGTATGTGAACATGTAAATCAGGCATGACACTGAAAATGTCATCACACTTTTGAAAGAATAGAGGTTTGTGGGAGTAGCAGACAAAGGGGTTAATTTCAGCTCTAAGAAGCAGGATAAATTTCCCAAGAAAGATGCTGTGAGGTATTACCTTTGATATATGGTTAAAATTAATACCAAAAGAAATTATGGGATACGAAGAATACAGGCCTACAGTACTTGTCGGCTATTCCAAAGATTAACCCTCACTCTAAAGGTCAAATGTCTTCACGTACTTGAATGGTAGCAAAATTAACTGATATGGTAAAGACTTCATTAATCCCATTTGTGTGAACATTTATGTTTTGATCCAGAAATATTCATATACTTTTATTATAGGATACCCCAAGCCCTACTGAGGGTATTATGTAATATGAATTTGCACTGATTTATCTTTATAAAATACCTGTTCCCTTCGCCAATTCTATTAACCATCTAGCTGCATAGGATTTAGCTAAGAGATTAATTGTGGTACTTTATTATGGGCAGAGAGAGTAATACAATGGTGTGGATATAAGATACTGTAGAGCAAGTTAGGAGAATGTCAAGTCACCCAGTGCTGCTGGAACATTTAGTGAATAGGTGAGTAGCTTTGCAAAAATCATGAAAAGATTTTTTTTTATTCAGTCACATTATTTACTGAGGACCTGCTGAATTTGGGTTACTATCTAAATGTCGAGAGTATACTGTATTTTTTGGACTATAAGACACACTTTTTTACCACATTTTTTGCTTCCAAATTTTTTTTTCCTATTTTCCTCCTCTAAAATCTAGATGTGTCTTATGGTGCAGACCCCAGACACACCTAGGTTTTAGAGGAGGAAAATACGGGAAAATTTTTTAAAGCAAAAAATGTGGTAAAAAGTGCATCTTATAGTCCAAAAAATACTAGTTCTGAGCAAACCAAACCTTTGCTTCAAGGAGACCTTTGTAGTGTGGTTGTGACCTTCCTTCCTTACTTCCCAGTTTTTCCAGTTTGGTTGCTATCCACCAGTGGTTTGGAGTGATACCAAGATAGATGTGTAATGCAGACACAGAGAGGTCGGAGGCCTTGCCCAAGCTTTTGTACCCAATCAGCGTCAGAGTCAGGACATTAAGAGTCAGGCAGGCTGGTGGGAGAGAACATACAAACACATAACCCCATTACCCGATTCCTCTTGTATTTAATTAAAAATATCTAGGAAAGTCAACTTTCAGTGGGATTTGATGATGGTGTAACAGAAGGTTTGTCAAAGGCTGGATCACGAAGACTGATTAAGATGTGTTGAAACTGAGAAGAGAATTGGAACTCTAGGTTAAGATTCACGCTTTTGTGTGGGCTTAGCCAGAAAGCACAGTGGCTGAGGGCATGTCCTCTGTAAGATCAACTACCTGGTTTCACTTCTGGCTTGGACACTTAATAGGTGGTTGTTATTGGAAAAACTACTTACCTCCCCCAAGTGAGAGTAATAATAGTATTTATCCTTACCTAGTAAGGATTAAATAAATTGTTTCATCTCAAGGTCTTGAGATAGTGCCTGGACACAGGTGACTATGGAAAGTCCTTTCTCTCATGGTGGCTATTTGTGTTGATTCTACATAGTATTTGCTATAATTTTAGATTATGTAACTATCCTTATTTGTTTAGTGTCTGCCTCCTCACTTTTCTAGGGTTCTATGAAGCAGGGATTCAATCCGTTTTGTTTATTACTATGTCTAATACCGGTAGCCCAAGTGTCATAGATTTCAATAAAGATATGCTAAAAGATGAATACATAAATGCATAAATGACATAAACATATAATTGACAAATAACAGACCAATAATTTAGCTTTCTTTTCTTCTTTATCATAATCCTTTTCTTTCTTCCTTGGAAACCTGGGGCACTACATGATTTACATTTAAAATACATTTTCCTCAGAGCAGTCTAATTTTGAGCTGAGCTCTTGCATTAACAAAAAAAAATGCTTTCTAATATAGATGCTCAAGACTGATAACATTGTCTAGGCACATTTGATAAAGACTTAATTTCACACATCACAAACAATCAGCATCAAATTGTCAGAGTCATATTTCATACCTTTTTCATGGAAACCTTTAATCTTCTTAGCCTACTTTCACAGTCCACTACTCTGAAACAAGGCTCAGTTAGAGCTTAATGAGGAAAAAAAAAGATTAAATGACAAAGCAAAAAGTGAATGGTCACTCTAACCACTGATTTCAGGAAGGGACACATGTCTCAGAAGTTGCTGCAACTTCAGATCCAAAGTAAGCAGTGTCTTGGGAAGCCACATTTGGGCACCATATGCCCCAATGTTATCCGCAAAGGCTCTGAATGCAGGCTACAAAACATGCTGAAACCCAATCGCCAGTATCTACAGGGATCCCATGTTCTCTCCGTTTCAAAGGCCACCATTCTTTAGAAGTTCAGGAGCTAAATCATTTCATCAAAATGACACAGTAGGTTTCTGAGAGGCAGTTGGAGTAAGAGAATTATCAGTTCTGCAATATGTCACCTTTCTGCTGGGTGCCTCTGCCCTTCAATGAAAAGCAGCAATTCCATCTGTAGATTCTACTTGCTGATACTGCTCAAATATATCTTATCCTCTTTATCCCCATTGACTGTTTCTCTTGGTGAGATTTCCATTATCTTTCAGATGAATGATTATTAGAATAGGCTTCAGGAGACCTCCCTCCATCTTCCTTCTTTCTCACAACATAGCTTCCACATCAGCACCAGGGAATTCTTTCTAAAATAAAAATCTGCAGTTCTTTAAATCATCCCTTTCTGAATAGTACAGGCACTTTAGCATGTCAAAAAAGTCCTTAAATTTGGAAACCTGGCACATTTCCCAACATTTTACATACATACAGACTCAGTTCTAAAGGGATCACATGAAAAATCTCCCCTGAACACCCTGAATGCCAATGACTCTTCCCACCTCTGTCTTGTTACAGTTTATATGCTCTCCCCATCACGTCAGACATTAATTACTCTGACCCCTTCATTTGTTCTCCTGACTGTATTTCCAAACCATTAATCCCTTGAAATTTGTGATGCATATTTCTCATGAGTCTTTATATGGATCCATTTTTTTTCCTGGAACTGGCCAAGTTCACTCACACATCTTCAATCACTGAGCTGAGTATGGAGCTATGCTGATCTGGTCTGGACTCTAAGATGTTTGGGTATGAACTGGCAATAGCTAGACTAGAAGGGCTTTGACTAGTACAAATGGGCCCTCCCCTGTGTTCTATCTCATTATCCAGTAGGCTAGTCCAAACTTATTCTCACAGCTGTGGCAGGGCTCCAAGGCATTAAAACTATTCACAGTCTCTTGAGACCTAAACTCAGAGCTGGCCAACCTACATTCCCTCTACCTTCTATTAATGACAGCTCAGAAAGGCAGCCCGGATGGCAGAGTTGGGGAAATATACTTTGTCTCTTGATAAAAAGACCTACAAAGTTGCATTGCAAAAGACATAGCTAAAGGGAGAGGTAGAAAATTGTGGTCATTTTTGTACAGTGCACCATATCTTCTGAGTAAACCAAGACATTCTTAAACATTTTTATGTTTCTCCCCTGATCATCTATGAGAATACTTGGCAAAGAGCAGTGAACTACTTATTCATGTTGGTTCAATTTGGCTGATTTATAGTAGTTATTATAATTTATTTGTAATTGTTAAAAATTCTTAAAAACAGCAAATATTTGCAATGATACTTATAGTTAGACAACTGTTTTATGAAAGAGTTGAGTAAAAAGAGATGTTATAAATGACCACAAAATTGTATAATAGTTAATATTTCATAGATTGTATGCCATGGGAGGTAGATATTTCAGTTCCTATTTTTTAAATGAGGAAAGGGAGGCTCTGAGAAGTTAAAGAAAGGGCCAAGGTCATGCAGGTGGTTTCTGGGAAAACCCAGGACTCAAAAACACAGGTCTTTTTAATTTTACTGTAAGTGCTGTGCTTTCTCTCTGTATCCCTTTGATATTTAATATTATATTTAAAGTGACTTACATCTAACCATGGATATACTGGCACATTACTGTGAAAAATTGTCAAGAAAGGCACATCTATGTAAGAGATTAAATTATGTGCAAATCTTTTCCAGTTTATTCACCATTGCAAGGACAGAAACCGAGTTCTTTTGCAGCTCTTGCTACTGTTTATACTTTCAACAAATTTCACATTCTCCGTTCAGTTGATAGGATGATGCTTTATGCAAGAATGCCAATCAAAAGTCAGAAAAGTTTATTTCTCTGAAAAAAACACCACCCTAAAAAGTGGGGAGTGAAGCCCTGGCTGGCATAGCTCAGTGGATTGAGCGTGGGCTGCGAACCAAAGTGTTGCAGGTTCGATTCCCAGTCAAGGTACATGCCTGGGTTGCAGGCCATGACCCCCGGCAACTGCACATTAATGTTTCTCTCTCTCTCTCTATCTCCCTCCCTTCCCTCTCTAAAAATAAATAAATAAAATCTTTTTAAAAAAGTGGGGAGTGGAATATTTTTCTTAGTCTTAAAATTTTAAACTCTTTGTTAATACAAAAAGCTGCAAATATTTCAAGTCAAACATGGCCACCTACCATCTAGCTGAGTTAGAAGTTTATTTAGTAATGTCCTTATCAGCCAAACAGCTGGAAGTCTAGATAAGTCCTCTTTGTAAGAAGCCAGTGTCAACTTGTTTCCAGATAATAGTAGTGCAAATATATATATATATTAGAAAAGAAGGTTCATCAGTAGGAATTAATTTGGGAGTTTTGCTGGCATGCACTGAACTCTCAATACTGGTGAGTTTATCATCCATTGAACCAACTGGATACTTAAAGGATACTCAGTGTGTTGTCTACTGGGATACATTGTTTTAGTGTGTGATTTCCAAAGTGTTTTCTGCCCAGGAGTTTATTAAATTTCTAAAAAGTGCCACTACTGTGTTTTACTTTATGCCACTTGCAGACTCGCCTGCAAATTGATTTTTTTTTCATTTGTAAATGGAAACTTAATTGAAATACACTAGGAGAGGAATGGGCTAGTTAAAGAAATCCTTGCATGGTGTGAAATTACTTTTTCTCTTGAGAATAAGTATTCCTTAATACATCTATGTTGTGAATTTAAATTTTCATACAATGAGTTTCATATGCTTGGGTTTATTTGTGTACCTGAGGGCACCTGGAAAAAAGACATTAACATCAATTTAATCATAAGCCTTTCCAGAATACCTCCCACACCATGTAAGAATTTTGCTGATTAAAAACATTGGACTTATCATTGAAGTAATTATGTATACCTTTATCTAACTCATTAATTAAACTGCTATTATTGAGAGTTAAATGTCTCTCCAACCCACCCTCTGTATTGCTCTAGAAGGCAATACATGATTAAGGCAGAAAATTTGTTAAAGTAAATATATCAACTTAAACATTAGCTCTACATGATCATTCAGATATTTCTTAGACTCAGTCAGATGTGGAAGGCAGTTCTGAATAAGATAATGAGTTTAGGAGTTGGGCAATCCATGACAAGTCTTGTCCCTTCTTTGTGTACCAGTTAGCTCATGGGTAAAGGGCTTGGCACAGACCTGGGGTGTTGTATTCATCCCATAACCAGGTTGTTATTGCCACATTTACATGCATCATTGTTAATACTCATACTTTCTCAGAGATCACGTTATTCACTCCTTGTGTGAGTCAGTGGCCAAACCTAGGCTGGTGACAATAAAGGCAGGCTCTACTGCTCTTTGCAGCTTCCTCTTTCCCTGGTATAGTCATTTCCTTCTTGATCTCTGGGGAGCCTGATTTCATTCTTGGGATTAACTGCATCATAGCACTACTATGTCTATGTTGTCTTGGAGCCTATAGTCACTCATCATGAAACAAACAGGGAGCCTGCTTATCTTTAAAGCAGGAACGTGGGTTCCACATCCTCTTTGCATTCAATTGATCAGGCTGTGAAGTAAGATGCTGTTCCCCTTACTAATTGTATGATTTCTCATCTTTGAAATAGAATTCAAAAACTTAATCTTGGAGTTGTTAGAAAGAGTAAATAAATATTAAATATAAATATCTAGTAGAGTGCCTAGTACATAGACAGCACATGATAAATGATGATGGCAGTTATTTTCAAAAGGGAATGCTTATCATATCCAATACCGAGATTCCAATTATCTGCTATTTCCTTAAAGAGATTCTGATTCTGAGATTCCTTTGTGTTCATGTCAATTTTTCACCTTCAGACATCTATAATAACTTCCATTTATTAGTATTCATAGTTGTAGTGATTTTGGAGCAGTTTTTTTTAATGTGTTTTATGGTCCTATTGAAACAAAGACCTGTTTAATCTTGCCAGAGAGATATAGTGAAAATAAAACTAATAAGGTATTGCTGTATTCAAAACTTCTGATTTCAGGCTATTTTTGATCTGTTTTTTCTTGCCTCTTTAGTTTCATTGCCTGCATATTATGTATCCTTGCTCTGAATTTGGTGAATGATGTACATTTCTCTAAATGTGTCTTGCTCTTTCAGACTTTGCTGTTTTGCATAGTTTATTTTGAATGTATTTTCTCCTTTTATTCTCTCAACAATCTACTTAAGTTTTTTTTTTTTTGTCTTTTGTCCAGTTTCTTCAAAGGTAATAGTTTGAAACTATAATATAAATTCCTACCATGATATTGACATTGCCAGCTGAGCTACAAAACACTGCCATCATCACACAGATTCCTCAGAATGACCTCTTATAGCAACACTCTCATTTGTCCCATTCTGCCCGCTTCTTTCCCTCCTGTTGGCCAAAGTCTGTTCTCCATTTCTACATTGTTATCATCTCAAGAATATTATTTATTATTTTTCTATTGTTTATTCTATTATGGTTGTCCCAATTTTTTTCCTTCTTGCCCCTCTCCACCCAGACCACCCATCTCAACCACAGTCCATCTCCTCTCCATTGTCCATGTCCATGAGTCATTTATACATGTTCTTTGGCTAGTCCCTTCCCCCTTCCTTCCACATACCACCCCACCTTTCTCCCCTCCTAAGGCTATCAGTCTGTTCCATGTTTCCATGTCTCTGGTTCTATTTTTCCCTTTAGTTTATTTTGTTCATTAGATTTCAGTTATAAGTGAGGTCATATGGTATTTGTCTTTTGCCGACTGGCTTATTTCACTTATTATGGTGGTCTCCAGTTCCATGCATGCTGTTGCAAAAGTAGGACTTCCTTCTTTCTTTTTGCTGTGTAGTGTTCCATTATGTAAATGCACCACAGTTTTTCAATTCAGTCATTTACTGGTGGGCACTTGGGCTGTTTCTAACACTTGGTTATTGTAAATAGCGCTGCTATGAACACTGCAAGGGTACTTAAGTTCTTTTGAATTGGTATTCCAGGATTCTTGTGGTATATTCCCAAGAGTGGAATCACTGGATCATAAGGCAGATCCATTTTTAATTTTGGGGGGAAACTCCATGCTGTTTTCCACAGTGGCTGTGCCAATCTGCATTCCCACCAGTAATGCAAAAGGGTTCCCCTTTCTCCACATCCTCACCAGCCCTCGTTGTTTGTTGATTTATTAATGATACCCATTGTGACAGGTGTGAGGTGATATCTCATTTTAGTTTTAATTTCAATCTCTCTGATGGTTAGTGATGTTGAGCATTTTTTCATATGCTTGTGGGCCATCTGTATGTCCTTGGACAAGTGTCTGTTCAGGTCTTTTGCCCAATTTTTTAACTGGGTTGTTTGTCTTCCTGGTGTTGAATCTCATGACTTCTTTACATATTTTGGAGATTAAACCCTTGTCCAATATATCATTGGCAAATATATCCTCCTATAGAGTCAGTTCCCTTTTTGTTTTGATCATGGTTTATTTGGCCATGCAGAAATGTTTTAATATCATGTAGCTCCATTTGTTTATTTTTTCCTCTATTTCTCTTGCCCTAGGAGATATATTGGGAAAAAAATATTGCTACATGAGATGTCTGAAATTTTACTGCCTATGTTCTCCACTAGGACTTTTATGGTATCATGAATTATATTTAAATCCTTTATCCATTTTGAGTTTATCCTGGTGTGTGATGTAAGTTAGTGGTCTGGTTTCCTTTTTTTGGCATGTACCAGTCCAGTTCTCCCACTGCCATTTATTGAAGTGACTGTTTTTACTTCATTGTATGTTCATGCTCCCTTTGTGAATATTTATTGACCAAGAGGCATGGGTTTATTTCTGGGCTCTCTATTCTGTTCCATTGATCGATGAGTCTGTTCTTATGCCAGTACCAGACTGTCTTGATTACAGTGGCCTTATAGTATATGAAGTATTGTGATCCCTCTAACTCTGTTCTTCTTTCTCAGGATTGCTGAGGCTATTCTGGGTCATATTTGGTTCCATATAAATTTTTGTAATATTTGTTCTAGATCTGTAAAATATGCCATTGGTATTTTAATAGGAACTGTGTTAACTCTGTAGATTGCTTTGGGTAGTATGGACCTTTTAATGACCTTAATTCTTCCAATCCATGAACATGACATATGCTCCCATTTACTTGTATCTTCCTCAATTCCTTGCTTCAGTGTTCTATGGTTTTCCAAGTACAGGTCTTTTACATCCTTGGTTAAATTTATTCCTAGGCATTTTTTCTTGTTGCTATAGTAAATGAGATTTTTTCCTATTTTCTCTTCTGGTAATTCATTGCTGGTGTACAAGAATGCCATCAATTTCTTAATACTACTTTGTATGCTGCTATTTTGCTGAATTCATGTATTAGGTTAAGTAGATTTTTGGTGTAGACTATAGGGTTTTCTATGTACACTATCATGTCATCTGCAAATAATGACAGTTTTACTTTCTCCTTTCCAATTTGGATGCCTTTTATTTCCTTTTCTTGCCTGATCACTGTAGCCAGAACTTCTAATACTATGTTGATTAAGAGAAGTGAAAGCAGGCACCCTTGTCTTATTCCTGATCTTAAGGAAAACAATTTTAGTTTTTACCCATTGAGTATGATTTTGGCAGTGGGTTTCTCATATATGACCTTTATTATGCTGAGGTTTGCTCTCTCTGTTCCCTCTTTGCTGAGCATTTTTATTGTAAGTAGGTTATGGATTTTGTCAAATGCCTTTTTCAGTATCTATTGATATGATCATGTGATTTTTGTTTCAGAATGTTGATGTGATGTATTACATTTATCAGTTTGTGACAAATGTACCATCTTTGCATCCCTGGGATGACTCCCACTTGATCATGGTGTATGATCTGTTTAATGTATCTCTGGATCTGGATTGCCATTATTTTGTTGAAAATTTTAGTATCTTTGTTCATCAGAGATATTGGCTCGGAATTTTCTTTCTCTGTTTATCTGATTTTGGAATTAGGATAATACTGGCCTGGTACAATGAGTTTGGTAGTCTTCCTGTTCTTGAATTTTTTGGAATAGTTTGAGAAGGATAGGTGCCAGTTCTTCTTTGAATGTTTGGTAAAATTCACCTGTGAAGCCATCCAGTCCAATGCTTTTATATGATGGGGTTTTTGATTATTGCTTCAGTTTCACTTGTTATTAGTCTGTCCAAGCTTTCTTCTTGATTCAATTTTGGGAGATTGTGCGTTTCCAGAAATTTGTCCATTTTACCTAGGTTGTTTAGTTTTTTGGTATATAGTTGTCCATAGTAACTTTTTATAATCCTTTGTATTGCTGTGGTATTGATTGTTACTTCTCTTTCATTTCTGATTTTATTTATTTGGGCTTTTTTTTTTAAAGAGAGTTAAAGGTTTGTCAATTTTGTTTATCTTTCCAAAGAACCAGATCCTGGATTCATTGATTCTTTGGATTTTTTTGTTTGTTTTTTTAGTCTCTATGTCATTTAATTCCACTCTGATCTTAATTATTTCCTTCCTTCTACTCTCTGGGCTTTGTTTTTGCTCCCCTAGTTCTTTCAGATGTAGAGTTCGGTTGTTTATTTGAGATCCTTCTATTTTCTTTAGGTAGGACTCTATTGCTATCTACTTCCCTCTCAGGACTGCCTTCACTGTGTCCCATAGGTTTTGGGTTGTTGTTTGTTCATTTTCATTTGTTTCTTGATACTTTTTGATTTCTTTCTTGATCTCATTGTTAATCCAGTCTTTATTTAATAACATGTTATTCAGTCTCCATAAGTGTGAATTTTGTTGAATTTTTTCTTTGAGGCTGGTTCCTTGGATTGTGATTCAAGAAGTGGCTTGATATCATTTCAATTTTCTTGAATTCATTAAAGCTTGTTTTGTGTCCTACCATGCAGTCTATCTTTGAAAATGATCCATGTGTGTTTGAAAAGAATGTATACTTTGCTTCTCTGGGGTGAAATGTTCTGTAAATATCAATTAAATCAATTTTATCTAGAGTATCGTTCAATGCCACAATATCCTTGACTCTTTGTTTGGAAGATCTATCCATTGTTGACAGTCGGATATTAAAATCCCCTGTGATGACTGTGTTGCTGTGGATTTTCTTAAAGTCCTCCAAGACTTTTCTTATATATTTAGGTGCTCCTTTGTTGGGTGTGCATATGTTTACAAAGATTATATCCTCTTGTTGGACCATTCCCTTCAGTATTATGTATTGACCTTCTTTGTCTTTTCTTAGGCCTTTGTTTTGAAGTCAGTTTTGTTTGATATAAGTATTGCCACCCCTGCTTAATTTTATGTCCACTTTTCTTAGAATATTTTTTTCATCCTTTCACTTTCAGCCTGTATAGATCTTTTGTTCTGAGATAGGTCTCTTGTAGACAGAACATATGCATATTGTGTTTTCTTACTCACTCAGCTACTATATACCTTTTGGTTGGAGCACTTAATCCATTTACATTTAAGGTTCTTATTGCTAGGCACTTGTTCATAGCCATTTTTCCCTTTCTACCCATATTCCTCTCTCTCTCTCTCTCTCCCCCTCCCTCCTCCTCCTTCTTAAAGCAGTCCATTAGAGATTGGTCTTCCTCCTGTAACTCTTCCCATACCACTGACTGATCTATGTTATAGCACTATTCCATTGACATTGAACTTGATACTCTGCCTCATTATACTGTCATCTTATAATGCAAGATCTATTCTGTTTTAGATTTTATGTTGCCTTTGACTACTAGCATAGTGCCTAGTCCATACTAGGGTCTCACTTTCTCCCTGGCTCTCTTTTTTTCCCCTTTCTTTTTCTTTGTGTGTGTGTGTGTTCACATACTTTGTTTTAATGAAGAAGTTGTTCAATGTCATATGGATTTTTTCCCTCTAACACTTACCATACTCCAGGGTAAATACTACATAATGTAAACTAATTAGAACAGTTCTCACCTTACTATTTAGTTTGTGGACACATATTCCCAGGGAATTTGCAGATATTGGAATAGATATTTTCTCTAAATGGTGCAATATGCATTCACAGTTGTAAAATCAATACATCATTTACTGAGAGTTAGCTTTATCTGTTGTGTGTACTGTATTGCAAATGACATTACACAAATGCAATTGAGCCTGACCTTCCAGTCTGTGAAAATTGTTCAATGAAATGATTTCTTATTCATACTATGTAATAGAACCCCAATAAATAAGATAATCTTGAGATTTAATTCAAGAAAAAATCTTTAATAAAATTTTTCTGTTTAGATTCTTGGGAATTTCAGACAGTTACTGATGCATTGAAGTTGAACATATGCTATACTATTTAAATGAATAATTATTGCTAAAAATGCCATTGAAATCTAATAGGTTCAAAATCTGTTTGAGTTAGTTTTCTATTAGAGTTGTCAGTTTGGTTTGCAGAATGATATTACTATTTTTAAATATTTAATCACATTATAGAATAATATAAAATACTCTTATAAATTGGTCTTCACTCATAGCTTATAAGTAATTAGAAATCATTTCAAACATTGACTTCCCTGATCACATTTTTAACTTAAAATATTGCTGATGACCAAAGAAGCTTTATACACATACACACACACAGAAAAATATGTTTGCATGTGTGTGTTTGTATCAGCAGTTACCTTTTCATCATGTGTGCTCCAATTTATTTAATAGTTTTGCATTGTTCATTCTAACCTTTGTCTGCAAGCATGCATTTTTGGATTCTTATACACTTATTACCATACAAGCTAGAACTATGAGGTTTTCAATTCTTTTGTGTTAAAATAAATTTCTATGTCCAGAATTTTTTTGTTTATCTATCACATACCTTAAGACGTAGAACATTAACAGCACCATTGAACTTCACTTCTGAATTATCTTTTACTTACCTTCTATTTTTAATTTACTACATTTGTATTATCTTTAGGAAACTTTATATAAATGTGTCATGCTGGATATATTGGTCTCCACTTTTTATTAATCTAGCATTAGCTTTATGAGATTCATACATATTGAAGCATGTGACTAATTCATTATCAATTCTTTACAGTATATGTGAAGCTTCAAATTTACATAACAATGAAAAAGTGCTTTCTAAAATAGTTTTACCCATTAATTACACCTATGGCAGAATAACGTAAGTTACTGTTGCTCTATAAATGTGCCCATGCTGAGTATTGCCACACATTCCAAATAATAACAACCATGGTGAAAATGAAAATGGTACCTACTGTGGCTTTAATTTCCTTTTTATTAATGAAAGTGAGTACAGTATCTCTAAAATATTTAGTGATTATTCTGATTTCTTATTTTGTAAAACGTCTGTTTGTGTCTTTTGCCTATTGTTCTATAGGTCTGGTTTTCTTTATTTTTTTTACAACAGTACTAATTATAGTATTATTTTTTTCTGTTATGAGTATTAATTTCTTTCTTTGAATGTGTCTCTAATATCCTCTAGTTTGAGGCTTGTGTTTTCACTCTCTTTATGGTAACTTTGGAAGAACATAAATTGTTAAATTTAATGTGGTTGTATCTATCAATGTTTTCTTTATAAATGTTGTTTTGTGTGTCTTACCTTAATTAATTGTCAATACCACACAATAAAAAATATTCATGTATATTTTTAAAATAATATTAGATAATATTAAAAGTTTTAATTGTATAATCTATTTGGATTTGCTTGTTTGTATGATGTGTGGTAGAGATTATTTTATATTTTTTCATATTAACCAATTTTATTTGCACCATTACTGCATTTACTGAATAATATATTCTTTCATTTGTTGTTTCATTTCTTCTATATATAGTTTCCCATATATTCATGGGTTTACTTTCTAATTACTTTGCTATGTTTTAATATTTATTTCTATTTTTACATTAATGCCTCTAACAATCCATAAATCAATTATTGTAGCTGTCTATCTTAAATACAGATGGGGCATAGCCATTGATCTTACTTAGCTTCAGAGGTATAAAGGTCACCCTAAGCCCTCTGTTTTCTTACATAAAATTGTTCAAATCTTTTGTTAATTGTCAAATAAAATCTATATGAATTTTTATTGGGATCCTATTAAATACTATATCCATTGATTAATTTGTAGGAAACTGAATTATTGGGCCTCTCCTCCAGAATGTGGCATGCCTCTCCATTTATTTAGGTATTTTTTGTAGTTAATTTTATTTTACATCTCTATTGAAGTAAATTGACACACAATAAACTACATGTAGCTAAAGTGTGCAATTTGATAAACTTTGACATATGTATTTCAACATATGTTTGACAACAAAACCACTGCCACAACCAAAAAAATAAACATATCCATCATTCTCAAAAGTTTCATCTCACACCTTTCTATTCCTCTCTCCCATCTTCAATAAGTTTTTAATTTTCTCCATATAGGTTCCATGCTGTTACTAAAAAAATGTTTCAGCATTTTCTTGGTTTGCTTTTTAATAACTCTATAATTTAGACATAATAGTTTTATCATCATTAATAAAATGTTTAATCTGTAGATTTTGTTTTCAGTTTTTGCTCCCTATTTCTTCTCTATTATGGCCCTTCTGAAATTACTTTAATTCTTCCTTATGTACATCACTTTATGATTTTATTTAGTGAAATGTTTGTTTAATCTGCAAAATTTTTAATTTATTCTTGTCCTTAAAGATATGTCTTTCTCAGTGTTCAATTCTTAGTTAACAACATTTATCTCATCATTTTCAATATGAATTTCCACTGTCTTTTGATTTCCATTGTTGCTGTAGGGAAGTCTATTCTCCAAATGCCTTTCATTAGACAGTGAATCTTCTCTCCCTTTTTACTTTTAGCTTATAAGTCACCAGTGATATACTGTTTATTCTGATGTGTGTAGATGCATTTCTTTTTATTTACTCTGAATAATTTACTCCTTATTCATGTGTTTACTGAATCTAATGATATGTCTTTTAGTAAATTCTGGAATAGTTTCATCTATTAATTCTATAAGTATTTCTTCTCCTATGTATTTTTTCAATTGCCATTTTCTATAATGCCAATTAATGTGCAAATTTTTACTCTATGCTATATACCCCACGATCACTTTTTAAAATTATTTCATCTTTGTTACTCCTTGGACTGCATTATTTATTTTTTCTAGTTCACTTTTCATTTTGTTAACATTCTCTTCAGCTGTGTTTAATCCACTGTTTAATCCCCTGAATATTTTTAAAGTATATTTTATTGATTATGCTATTACAGTTGTCTCATTTTCCCCCTTTGTCCCTCTCCACCCAGTACCCCCATTCCCTCTAGTAATCCTCCATCCTTAGTTCATGTCCATGGGTCATACATATAAGTTCTTTGACTTCTCCTTTTCCTATACTGTTCTTAGCATCCCCCTGTCTACTTTGTACCTACCAATTATGCTTCATATTCTCCTCACCTTTTCCTCCATTCTCCCCCTCCCCCTCCCTGCTGATAACCCCCCATGTGATCTCCATTTCTGTGATTCTGTTCCTTTCTAATTGTTTTCTTATTTTTTTGTTTTTGTTTTTGTTTTAGGTTCAGTTGTTGATATTTGTGTTTGTCGTCATTTCACTGTTTATAATTTTGATCTTCTTTTCTTAGATAATGAGAAATTGAGTATTTTTAAATCACTTTATATAATTAAAACTCTGTTTCTTTTATAAATTAGCATATTCTAATAGTCTACTGGCTTTTTTTTAGTCCATGCTTTATATGTTTATATATTTTGTCAGTAATTATTTTATTTTCTACATCTGAAATCATTAGGTCTAAACATATTGCAGAGTGTTTCTATTCATAATTGTTTACAAATACTCTTTATTTTCTCACATGTTAGATAATTTAATATTTTAAGCTCATATTTTTTACTCTCTTTTATTGATGTTCAAATACAGTTGTCTTCATTTTCCTGCCACCAATTTCCTCTACCTTACCTATGCCCACCTCCCACCCTCAATCCCACCCCCTAGCTTCATCCATGAGTCCTTTATACATGTTCATTTATGTCCCTTTCCCTTCTTTCCCACATTATTTCCCTCTCCCCTTTCCTCTGGTTACTGTCAGTTTATTGTTGAGCTCATCTTTGACTGAATCTAATATGTATAAATTTTGTGGGGCCTCAAGTGAAATTTATTTCCTTCAGAGATAATTTTTATTAGTTTTCACTATGATGTATAAATTATAACTCCCCAGAGATATTGCCATTTAATTTCTTCCCTTGGTCTTTCTCAGACCACGAAGCTGTTATGAATCCTACCTCAAGTCCGATGCACTGACCTCTAGGAACAGACTCTCAGACCATACCACTTGTGTGGGTATTGTGCTTATTTTCTACTTAGCACCAGCAAATTACTGACAGACACCTTCTGGGTCCTTGTATTATCCACAGTAGATTTTTCCCTCCTACCATATGATTTTGCTAATGGTAAGACTCTTATGGGACACTGATTTGTGTGAGGCAGTAGGGGTAGAATGAACATTTATACCCATTTTCCTATTGCCATCTTAAAAGCCTCAGGGATCTATTCTTTCTCATCCTGTGTGGCATTTATTGATAAAAGACCTAATGTCCTGGCCCTGGCTGGTGTAGCTCAATTGGTTGGTCATTGTCCCACAAACTGAAAGGTCACTGGTTTGATTCTCAGGGCACAAGCCTGGGTTGTGGGTTTGGTCCCTGGTTGGGGCATGTGCAGGAGGCAGGCAGCTGATCAATGTTTTTCTCTCACATCAATAATTCTCTCCTTCTCTTTCTCCCTCCCTTCTCCCCTCTCTAAAATCAATAAGAAAATAAAGACCTAATATTCTAGTATTGCCATATGACTCAGGGCAACCTATATTGCTGAATTGGCTGGTTCTGTTGCTTTCAGCTCCCATTCTTCCTCCTCTTCATTCTTCTTCTCTTACATTAGCTTCTTTCTTTCTTTCTTTTCTTTCTTTCTTTCTTTCTTTCTGGAACTTGAAGACTTTTCTAACATTTTTTTTCTGTGAGTTCAGTAATATGGTCAAAAGTCTGTTTAATTACTTAACATCTAGGTGTATTGAAATCAAAAGAATTTTCAAAATTATCCTGAATGCTACCTAGTTACACATGGTAGCACATAGTTACACATTTTTATTATTATTATTATTTTAAACCATTAAAATGTTACATTTTATAATTACTATATTTACTGTAATTGCTTCCATATATATTTGATTGACCAAATTATTTCCTAGTATCTATTCTGTTGTTATTGATACATTTTACATTTTACTCTAATTTCATCTGTTTGTCATTCTATTTCATCATCTCTTTTATGCTTTCCAATATAAGAATATTATAATCCACTTTAAATTTTCTCCTTGTGTTCATAAAGTCTAATTTATCATCCAGAATAGTTTCCTTACTTTGCCTTTACTTAATAACTACTGAAGTAGAAGAATAGAGAAGCATTAATTGAATAGCTTCATAATGATGTTTTTATGAATCTGTTTCTTGGATTCTGTTTTATCAAGCATAGTATTCTCCCTGTCATATCATTGTCATTTAAGAAACTAATTTTTAAAATATATTTCAATCTGTTTAATTTAGCCACCAGTGTCACTGAGCAGCTAACATTTCTCTAATACCTGATTGAGCTAGGTGAGTGGCTTTGTAATCACCACCCAGTTCCCACTGTGGTCAGAATAATTCTACAGCACTTTAAAATATGGGCTGAAGAACAGGGTTTTTTCAGGATACTTAACAAGATTTACCAAGAAAATAAGATGTGGATTCTTGAATTTACCTTTATCCTCATGGAAAGGTATGTAATGCCTCTGCTTGATATGCTACATGTATACTTTCCAGGAGAGGGACCAGAATCTTCTGATTTTATACAAAAAATATGAGAAAATGGCCTTATCAATGGGTGAACAAAAATAATACTAGGGCACCAGGCAGTCCGAGTTAATACACCATCTCTGGAAAGGCTTGTATGGAAATGTTATTGCCCCTCTTACTGGAAAAAGGAATCCCCTGGTCTTTCACAGGTTTACATTAAATATTTAGGTTCGATATTTCACCATTTTTTTATTGGTAATTGTTTAAATACTGCATCCTAATATAAATGGTATTGGGAAATTTGAACTAACATTTAACACCTGTCACAAAACATTTAAAATACTAAATTTCATTTAATATTCACAGCGATACTATGAAAGGTGATACACATATTCTAAGTAAGAGTTAAAATTTCCAAAAGCATCATTTAGAAAATATGTATCAAATTAGTATAACTAATGCACTTCTGTACAACACTTTGCATATGTCAAAGCCCCTGGTGTAAGTTACCTATCCCATTTGATTTTCACCACACCCATCTAACAAGTTGCTGGTATTGTCTCCATTACATAGAAATTAAAAATAAAGGTTAAGGAAGTGACATACTCCCAAGCTAAGTGAACAATGGTTAGCCTATAGATAGAGTACCCTGATTAAGGAGGAATTAATTCTGTACTTAGTATTGGGTTGAAACCAATTGGTAATCATAAAATAAACATAACTCTTTCATTTATAGGTCATGTTCTGAGGCAATTTCCTTCTCCCAAAGTCTGATGAAATTTCTAATGTATTTCTCCAAATTCTTGCCAAGTTTCTGGAAAAATATGTACCATATTCCACATAAACCACCTGACTCCAATAATAATGTCTCTGTGATCTATCATTGTCTTAGAATTTTAAAGAAATGTGCATCAAAACTCTTTACTGTTTGTCCTGACTGATGTGGCTCAAGTGATTGAGTGCTGGCCTGCAAACCAAAGGGTCACTGGTTTAATTCCCAGTCTAGGGCACATGCCTGGGTTGCAGGTCAGGTCCCCAGTTGGAGGGTGCATGAGAGGCAACCACACATTGATGTTTCTCTTTCTCTATCCTTTCCTCTCTCTCTAAAAGTAAATAAATAGATAAAATCTTAAAATAAATCTTAAAAAAAAACCCTGTCTACTCTTTGCCACACTCTAGCCAAAGCTTCACTTTTAAAAATGTCCTGAGAGTGGATATTTTACAAGAATTTATTCCTCAAGAGGCTCCTAGCTCTACCTTTGTATAAAGTCAGACCCCGAGAAGGTTACATGTCTGGGTCACATCATCTGCTCCATTCCCACAAAATTGCCTTAAATAACTTCATTTTCCACCCTACCCTTGGGTTTTACAACAGGCCTGTGAATTAAGAACCAGTGATATAAGAAGGCCTTCACCTTTCCAGTAAAACTGTCATCCAGGACATGTGTTGGTTGTTACTTTGCTGAGTGGTTACAATGGCCCTCGCAGCCAATGCATCTCAGGGCTCCAAGCCAGAAAAAGCTTTGTCATTTATAATAAACAGGTCTCCCTTCTTTTGTTAGACAAATAAAACAATGTGTGGTTGGAAAAAAATACATTTAATGGGAAGTGGATGCGTGCATGTTTTTAGCCTAGCTCAGCATGACCTTAACCAAATTATTAACCTTTTGTAAGCCTCAGATTCCTCTTCTGTAAAATGCAGGTTAGGAGCCCTAACCTGCAGAACTATTCTGAGGGGTAAACACTACAATGGGCTAACCACAATGTTTTACAACTGTTCACTTTTTTCAAGTCTCTGCTCTGTGTTAGGCACTGTGCCAGTTCCCTTGCACATATGATCTTTAAATTCAGTAATACAAAGTGGTCTATTTTCTCTATTTTATAGATTGCCCAACTGAGATTTAAACAATAGAAGTAACCTGCCTGAAGTCACACGGCTAGTTGGTGGCTGAGTTGGAATTCGCAACTAGCGTTAATTGATTTCTAAATCAGGCACTTTCCATTTCCCTGGACTTTTCTACATTTGTTTTCTGCTTTGTCCTACCTGTTACAAAATTTGTAGCTAAGTTACATGTTCAAGTACTGAAATTTTCTACAGCCAGTTTTCTAATACATAATTCCATGGCTCTCCCACTGTTGCATCATGCCTTGTTTTCCTTGGAAGGTATGGGTCAGGGAGAGGGCTTTCAGGAAAAAATTTTTAAAAAGTAAGGCAAAGCTGAGCTTAAATGCTTAAATCTTGGCTCCACCATATTTTATCCATGTGGGTGAAATATTTCCGTTCTTGAAGTCTATTTCTCATGTGTACATATCATCTGCTTTATAGATAGGACAAACGTGATAATGGTATAAAAGGACTGCATAATCAGCATAATGGCTGGCACGCAATAAGCATTCAATAAATATTACCAAGTATTATTATTGTTTGATTATGTCTAATGCCTATGTCTTCTTTCCTCCATGTTTTTATAATAAACCGTCTCAAATCTTATCTGGAATAAAATGGAACAATTTTTAAATTACCTAAAATTAATTATAAAATGAGCCACTTGACTTGAAAATGGGTTTAATATGGGAATTTGGAAAGTAGCAGATGTAGCAGGTGTACTTTGAGGCTGTCCTAGGAACTAGAGGACTCCACAGGCCATTATTTGATTGAAATGGCATGATTATTTATAAGTAAACAAAGAAAAACAACTTTCCCAAATGCACCTTCTGGGCAGATAGACAAGACACTTGAACAGTGGCTGTCTCAGAGTCACTGGAATCTGTCCAGAAACATCCTGTGGGTTTGGCAGCCCAAGATTTAACCCCAAAGCACCCATGTGCTTTAAGATGCTTGAGGTTCAGCAACACCCACATTCATCTAATGGGAGTTCACACCTCTCTAGGTAGCAATCTTTAGGCATTAAGAGCTGCCTCTAGTGATCATGACTAGTTCACACCAACAACCAGAAGCAAGACCCAGGCTACTGTTCAAAAGGCCTGGGTTCCATTTTTTATTTTCTCTGAACTAGAAACAGGACTTTGACTAGATTGCCTTTCCCTGGGCTTCAGGCCTTTAGCAAAATGGAGGTAATTTTTCACAGAGTTTTGTTTTGTTTTGTTTTTTTAAGATCAAATTAAGAATGGAAGTGTTATTAAATCTAGTTAATCAATAGGCTTACAAGTGATTGTTTCCTCTTGGAATTAGAAAATTGCTTTTTGCAAAGGATGTGAAGTATCAAATATTTCATACCTTTATCTTAAAGTTAGAGTATGTGATGAATATTTGAAGTATCTTCTCATTAATGAATAACAATATTTGTTACAATTCAAACAACAAAACAGATAAGCAAAAAATATAAGAAATAATGGGAGTCCTAATACTGAAAGTTACCAAAAGAATCAGAAACTGCTCACATTGATCTGGGGCATTATAGAAGACAGGAAGAACTTGGTAAATTTTCCTGAATTTTCAATTTTATTCAAATATTTAAGTATAAATAATTTGACATTAAAGCATGCAAATATATATCATGAAGTGTAAACTATATTTGCATGTATTTTTGAGAGGTAACTTGAACCTGAATAATAATGAGATTGAGGTGAACTTCCTTGTGCTACACTCCCAAGTTCTCCTGGGGATATTTATTCAACCTCCTCTGTCCTGAGGGCTATTGTTGTAAACATACTACAACTGTGGTGTTGCTAAAGAGGATCAGATTTGGGGACAGCTTTGCCAGGTTCAACTCTCGGCTTCATTATTTGCTGCTTTGACTTCAAGTAAATGATACAATATCTCTGTGCTATTGCTTCATATGTAAAATAAGGGTAATAACGCCAGTCTCATGGAGTAGTTGTGAAGATTTAATTTAATGAAAGTTATAAAGTGCATGCCACAAAGTCTGCTACACAATACAAGTGTGAAACTTAATATTATCTTCAGTCATTATCATTAGGAAGAAACATTTTGAGTGAAAATTTCAGAACGCTATTGTTCTTTTTCTTCCAATGTTCATGTAATGAAAGATGAAAGTTGTCTAATCACTGGGATCATCAAGGCTCAGGAGAAATAAATGGCCCATCTGGGAGTAAAAGAGTTAGTTGAAGAGATTTCAATGAAGAAGCTGTCTACATTCAGATGAAGAGGGTTGGGAGTCAATGAAGCACCGAGAGGACAGCAAAGATGAGAAGCATTTCCATTTTTAGACCTGAAGGGACAGAGGAGGAAAGCTATTGTCAGAAGCTAGTGAATCACTGCAGCCCTGGAAGGTCACCCAATAAAATCTGACCAGAGCAGCAAGAACGGAATAAATGCCTTGACCTATCTTCTTGCCCTCTGACTTCCTGCAAGTGTCTCGCATTGGCTGAGCCCAATGAGAAAGCAGGAAGAGGATCAAAGGACCTTGGGACATATAATCAAAAGAGATCCACCACCCAGGACACAGTCAAAGGGGAGCAGGATCATAAAGATGAAAAGAGAAAAATGGATATATTCAAATATCAAAAAATCACCAATGGTTGAAGATGGAAAAGTACTGGATCCATTGTCAATTACTTACTAACCAGGTAACATTAGATAATTTACTTAAACATTATGTCTATTTTAATATCAATGAAAAAGAATACATTCCTCATAGGGTTCTTCTAAGAAACAGGTAGCAAACACAAGGCCCAAGGGCTGAATCTGGCCCTCCACCTTATTTTATCCAGCCAGACATCCTGTTTCTACCTGGTGGTAGCTGAGCTCTCATTTAACTGTTAAGGTGTAGTTACATTTATTTATACAGTCCTAAAATTACATTTGGCCCTTCTAAGGCAACCCAAGGCTGATGTGGCCCCTGGTGAAAATGAGTTTGACACCCCTGTTCTAAGAGAAAAACTATATATGTGTATATATGTATAACCCAGCACAATATCAGAAATATAGATATTTGATAAAAATTGGCTATTATGATTATATCTGTTATTAAGAATCTGCAGACTTCCATAATGTTGGCAGCTAATTTAAAGATCCCTCCAAAGTAGTGTATTAATTTCTTAAATAAATATTGAGTGTTTACCATGGGCAAGGAGCTTCTAGATACCTGGAATGTAACAGTGAACCAAAGCAATCTGCATTCCGTCATCAAAAATTTATAGTCTAACACACTTAAACTCACAAATGAATATTTGAAATTGTGAAACACACTATGAAAGAACAATGCTATGTGGAAGTATACCAGGAGGGCTCCAATGTAGTTGGATAATCAGTAAAGGCTTCTCTAAGAAGAAATTATTTAGACCAAGCACCTCAGAATGGAGAATTTGACAGTTAGGAATGAGAAGGGAGGCTGAGACTGCAGAGCATTCAAAGCAAGGCCTAAGGCTAGGATGAGTCTGGTTAGCATGAGTAACTGAGAAAAGACCAGCATGAGCACAGCACTAGGGGCAAAGAGGTGGGTTGGAAAGAGATGAGGCTGAAGAAGTAGACAAGGATCCCATGCTACAGGGCTACACTATAAGCCAAAAGTTGGAAATTCAGTCTAAGTGGAAAGAAAAATCACTGAAACATTTCAAATAAGGAACTAATATGATCTCATTTACACTTTTAAAACCTTAGCCTGTTTTTCATGTACAAAATACGCTAGAAAGAGACAAGAATAAAAGTGAAGACCAGTTAGAAAGTTACTTGAGTGGACAAGAACAGAAGGTCACTTTGACCAGGTCAGCAGGAATTAAGTTGTCTTGATCTGTATCATTAGCTAATTTGGTCAACCAGATGGAAACATTTTCTAAAGAAAGAAAAACATAACTGCATCACGGGGTTGCTGTGAAGACTGTGTAAGATGTAGACAAACATGTGCCAAAGCCCCAGGTGTGTAGTAAGTACTTTAAGAATATGACCCCTGTCTTAACTTATACCAGACTGTTGGCTTCTTGAGATTAGGTATTTATATTATTCTTGTTTGTATCCACCCAGACTCCTAGTATAGCTAGTACTTTTAGAATGTCTGAATATCACATGGTGGCAAAATATTAAACCCTTTGGGAAGAACGTTAGGAATCAGGCAGAAAAAGTGTAGCGAACACTTTTAACTTCCAGAACCTCAATTTGAATTTCTCCTGTTTCTTGTTTAGGCTTAGATACCATACCTCCAAGGGGTCCTTAGAGGCTGCTTTGTAGATTGCTAAAGGCCATCCAAAATCCAATTTTGTTGTTGTTTGGAATGAAAGATCATATTGCACTTACAGAATTATCTTTTAAGAACTGCAAAGTGCTTTTCAAATGAAGATGCATCCCCCTGATGAGCTAGAAGGGGAAACGATGGGACTCGGTGATTTACAAGCCTGCTTGCAGTGGGAGAGTGAATTGGCAAGATAGAAAAGGATGAAATACCTGAGTCTCCACCCCATCCTATCATCATTCTAGACTGTAAAATTTAACCTTCTTTTTCTTCAGAAATTCTTAGAATTATGTCACAAACAAAAAATGCAGCTGGATCCCTGTTTCTGGTGCACATTTATCACAAGCTGTAAGGCAGCCCTGAATCTCAGAATCTGTATCCCAGGATGTTTTGAAAAGGTTGGACATTCAAAGGCAAAGATGATGCTTTATTTAATGAGAAATTTGAATCTATCCTGCCAATTATTTTTATCAAACTGTGCTTTTTAAAGCAATGGGTAATCCCAAGGAAGCATTTCCATAAGCAACACATTTTAACAATTGTTAATGTGTCAAACAAGAACATAAAATCCTGGTGAATTAGGCCAATACCAAGTCAGAAAAATAGTGTCTCTGAGAGGAAGATGAAAGGATTTTTCTATAATACAGTGGAATTCTTTGTAATATTGTGGTATGATACTAAAGTCAATACATCTGGTAAAATTTTGAAATCGATTGTTTCTGAAGCACTGTATGCATGGTTTAGGCATGAACACTAAATAGAACAAATAAAAGCCTGCATACCTGACCCTGCTACTCTGCCTTTAAACTACATAAATTGAAGACTGGTAAGGAATTATCCAGTAGCCTTGATTTATGCAGGGTTTGTGCACTCTCTGATATTATTAAGCCTCTATAAAAATTACAGTGTTCATTAGATTCTGTTATGGTGAGGATTAAACAAGAGTGGAAAACAATCTTTGGCTCGGGTTAAGTTCAAAGATAGTGCAGGGTTTGTGAGCTATGACTGTAGCCTTTTTCTATCCCATTACTCTCCACACTTAGAGATACACCACATAAATCAATGGGTCAATCAATGAATAATAATTTATTCAGTGTTAGTATTGTACTTAGCATCATTTTAGGTGCAGTGAAGTTGACAGAAATAAAAAAAATAGCCTAAAATAGTAATTGAGGCAAGATATGCATTTACTAAATTTGCTAAATTTATGAAAGGACATTTGAATAAAAAATTTTATAATTTCACTACCTCTCTAGAAAATGTTTATACCTCTACAAAAACTCCCATTTAGGTTTCTCTTCTTTATAAAATCTTTGCTATTCTATTTTCATCTCAGGCATCTAGACTTGCTATATTGTATGACACTACCAACTCATACCTACTTAAAAAAATCTCCCTACACATCAACTTTTATTATAATTAACTGTATACCTGCCCATCTCTCCTACCAGGAGTCAGATGGTCACAGGCAGAAACCACTTGTCATTAATTTCTATATCAATGCTTAACACAATAATTAGAACATATTATGAGTTTCACACCATATTGTTTCAATCAAAAATTTTATACCCACATATTGATTGAGAACTTACTACATATGAGTCACTATGCTAGGTGTTGACAAGATACCTATCACAGTCTCAAACACCCTATGCTACTTAATGTAACTGTATGGTATTAATGCACCAAAGAAAATAAGATACATTCATTCTTACAAGCCACTAGAGAAAAATAAGCTGCATGTGTACAAAAAGTAGCTTGCTGAGGCAGAAGTGAGATTCTTTAAGACAAATAGTAAAGAGAAATTGCTCACTTATTCTTGGCCTTTAGTAGCATTAAAATCTTAACTCTGTTATTTAAGTATTCTAAGTCTATAAGGTCTGTCCAGAAGGTATCCAGCCATATACTATGTAAAATAGAGACATTTATTGAAGAAGATACAAGACACAAGAAACATTGTACATATGACAAGGACACCTCAGTTCCCTTCAAAGTAGGCATGTTGGGACCTCACACAGTTCTCACAATTGCCATCAGCTTCCCCATTGTATTTTCCTGAATCTCTCATCAACAGTCTGAAATCTCTTCCCATTCAAAGGTGATTTCAGTTTGGAGAAAAGCCAGAAGTCTCAGAGCACCAAAACTGGGCTGTAGGGAAGCTAAGTCACCTGGTTGATTTGATGTTTCACCAAAAAATTCTGCGTGAGATGTGACGTGTGAGCAGGTTCACCATCATGGTGAAGCTGCCAATCACCAGTGGCCCACACCTACAGCCTTCTTCATCTGAATAGTTTCCACAGAGGAATGTTCATTCTGAATGCAAAATTTGATGCAGATTTGTTCCTCTGCTTGCTCAGTCATTTTGAATGTGATGGCCACACAGTACACGTGCTCACTCAAGGGCATCTACTGCCCCTACTGACTAGTACAGTGAGGTCGTCATTATTCACGCATGTGTATTCCAGTCCACTCTCCTTGGCTGCCAGGTTACATTAATGTTGATATTATGCAATTCATTCTTGTTATATTAACAACAGCTGGACTTTTTCCACATAGACCAATATCTATAATATACACAAATATATACTTATATATGTAAATACATAACTATATAAATGAATAATATATAAATATATAAATAAATGTGATATATAAATATATGTATATCACATCTTTATCAGTGGTCACCGAGGTCAATTCTATATCTTGTCTATTATAAATAATGCAGTGATGATAGGAGTATATATTTCTTTTCAAATTAGTGTTCTTATTTTCTTTGAATAGGTACTGATAAATAAGATCTGTTTCATATGGTACTTATATTTTTGTGTTTTTTTTGGAACTCTCCATACTACTTTTCATAATGGCTGCACCAATTTACACTCCCCACAACAGTGTACAAAGGTTCTCTTTTCTCCACATCCTTTTCAACACTTGTTATTTGCTGCCTTTTTGCTAACAGCTATCCTGATAGGCATGAGGTGGTATCTCATTGCAGTTTTGTTTTGTATTTTCCTTATGATTAGTGACATGGAGGGTCTTTTCATATGTCTGAAGTCCATTGGTATTTTCTCTTTGGAGAAATGTCTATTCAGATCCTCTAACTATTTTTTATTGGATTGTTATGTACATATGTATGTATGTATGTATTTATGTTGCTGAGTTGTATGAGTTTCTTATATATTTTGGAACTAACCCCTATCAGTAAAGATATTCTCTCATTCAGTAGGTTGTCTTTTAATTTTGTTGATGGTTTCCTTTACTGTGTGGACGATTTTTAGTTTCATATAATCTTGTTTATTTTTGCTTTTGTTTCTCTTGCTCAAGGGGACATAGCACAAATTATTAACTCATCAAAGCAACTCAGTAAACTGTTTCATATATTTCCTGAAAATGGTCTAAATATTTGCTTTAGTTTCTTTAATTATTAAAAAGGGCATGTTAGTTTGTACATTTGCTTCCTTCCATTAAAACATCTACTTGAATTAGAATGCATTATAATCAAATGAGATAGCATGATAAACACACTCACACACAAAAAATAGTTATGTGTATTGAGCTTCCCCATGTCAGGCACCATGCTGTTTTACACATAATCAGTTCTTTTTTCCCTAATTTTATTTTAATTATTGTTCAAGTACAGTTTTCTATCCTTTTCTCCAATCTCACCACACTGTTGTCCATGTCCAGGAGTTCTTAATATTAACTCTGGGTTTTCCCAAGTTTCCTATTTTCTGATGATTCTTCATAGATGTCAATACCAAAATAGGCCAACCTTGTGTTAAAATGGGGTGTGGGGGAAATTGTGCACTGACCTAGGAAAAAATCTGATGAAAATATGATTCCATTTAGTATGTAGGGGGATACCATAAAAAACTCTCTATACACAAGTGTCCCTCTAAATGTAATTTGAATGTTAAATTTTGAAGTAGTATGTTTACCTCTAAAATTCAGACAAGACTGCATACAGTTTTGAAACTTTTTTTCTAATGCATTCCTTTATGCCAATTACATACAAGGGAAGGTACTATTTTAAAAAAATAATTTGTGGATTAAAGAGAAGCATCAGGGATACTGGTCCCTGTCTTGGTGTAGTTTAAGTGATGGATTAAGGGAGGGTAGTTTTCACATTGACTCAAAATAAAAAGAATGAGTTATTTTATTCTTGACGGTAAGGCTAATGAAAGCTATATGGAAAAATAAGGCAATTTTGCCTCACTTCACACCAGAAAAAGAACAGCACACACAGACAATCAAACAAAAAAAATGTTTTGTTCCAGGTTACCAGATTCTTGAGGTAAAGGCAATTCTTTCTGCCTTCTTTTGTGTGAAATTACCTATCTCATTCAAGTAGAATTGGTTTTGTTACTTACTATTATCAAGATACTTAAGAAACAATGGTTTTTATTTTTAGGAGAAAAGTGGGTTTGTTCCTATTTATTTTTGTTTAGTTGGTTGGTTGATGTTATGAGGGAGCAGGTGTGAAGGCTGGCAAGATAATTGTCCCAATCTAGTGTATAGAGTGACCCTAAGGAAGGACAGCAGAGTGGCAAGTGACCAAGGTTGCCTGCTTTCTAGGTAATAACAAACTTCAAATCTGACAAACAATGAAGGACATCTCCCTGTAACTCCACCCAAATAGATGGTGTTCCTGTACCCCATTGGATGTTCTACATTTACAAATGAGGCAGAATTTGAGTGCAGCTTTGAGTTGTTAAAATGGAGAAAACTTATTTCCACACTCTGTGTAAACAGGTATGCCAAAAGGATCATTCTGAAACACACAATAAATAGACTTGAACAGAGCAAAGTGATTATGCTATTAGTCAAGAGATTGTGCTTTTATTGCATTTTCTTTAATTGTGTGAAAATGAAAGCCACATGTTAGTCATGTTGGTTAAAACAAATTTGAAAGAATAATAAAAGATCATACGTACTATGTGAGTTCATATTTATATATTTGTACATATATGCACGTGTATGGGAAAAAAGACTGAGGGTAAATACATTCATATTCAGAGTGTTCATTTCTGGTTTGCTAAATTACAAGTATTTTTTCTTCTTTTACTTTGTATTTTCAAAATATTCTACAAGGATAAAGAATTACTTTCATAGTTACTTATGACTGTAAGTTCCTTTGAGGAGCATGCTTATTTTTGCCATGTGGCAAATGCATGGGTCTTGACTCAACCAGAGCTAAGGGCTATTTTAGTTTCGAATTTATACCAATCTGTTTGTTTCATTTATATAAAAAGAAATGTCCCAGATTCTCAAAGAGTGAATTAGATCACTATCTTTTCCACAGCTTGATCTTAATTTAATAAACTAAAGAGAAAAACATTTTTGTTGTAAAAGCCATGATTATTTATTTCATAATGTTCATTGATAACCTCTTATGTGCCAGGAATTCATTTAGATGCAGCAGCAAATTCAGCAGTAAACCCACCAGATAAAACCAACTTTTTTCAAGGAATTACATTCTAATGGGAGGAGGAAACATTAGATCATTAACTATACTGTATGTTATAAGCTATAAATGCTGTTGAGATTATATAAAAATAGAGCTAGGTCACAGGAATGGAGAGTGTCAGATAAGGAGAGAAATTATGAAATGACTAGTAAATGTAAACTTCATTGATGGGGCATTTGTGCAAAGAATTTAAGGAGGTAAGAGGAGAACACATGTAGATGTATGGGAAAAGAGTGTTCCAAGCAAATGGAACTGCCTATGCAAAGACTCTGGGGCAAGAGTGTGCCTGTCATGTGTAAGCAAGAACAAGGAGGCAAGTGTTCCTAAAGCAGAGTGAGAGAGAGAGAACAATAGATGATGAGGTCAGAGGTAATCAAGGATGGGATACTATGGCTTGACAGTTATGGTAAAACAGTAAACTTTTGTTTGGGTCAGAGTGATGTGATATAATGTAACATTTTAATTATTCTGTTTGGTGGGCGAAGAATACATCCTTTTAGGATAAAGGTAGAAGCAAGGAGAGCAATTAGGAATCTAACGCAGTAATCCAGGTAAGAGACAATGATGGCTTCAGAAAGGGTGCTAGAACTAGAAGCAGTGAAAATTGCCAGTCTGTGGAGAAGGAGAGACCAAAGTTCTGACCTGAGCACCTACACGGATGGATTTTCCATTTCTTAAAATGGGAAAGACTGTGTGTGGAACAAATTTTTATACAGACTAAAAGTTCTGGTGTGAATATCTTTAGATTGAAATGGCTTTAGGTGTTCCATGGAAAATATTGACTTAGCAGCAGCTATAAAAGTGTGAATCTCAAAAAGAGGCTGTTGAAAATATAATTTGGGGGATTGTTGACATGAAACATTTTAAAACTTTTTAGACAGGTCAGTGGAGAGAGCTTTGAGGAGTACAACTGTCAGAGGTCAGATAGATACAGAAAAATTAACAAAAGAACTAAGAAGTAGACACAAGTGTAGGTGGACAACCACTCATGATCATCACTCAAGGAGGAGGGAATGATCAAATGTGCCAAATAACTGACTGGTAGACCAGGATGATTGTGAAGTAGCCATTGAATATAGGTACATGGAGGCCATTTGTGATTTGACAAGAGAAATTCCAATAAAATGACAGATAAAACTCTCACTGGAGACTGTTTAATGGAAAACAGAGAGAAGGCAATTAGAAATAAAAACTAGAGGCAATTTCTTTAAAGAATTTTGTTTAAGTAGAAGGTGAGAAATAAGTAGAATAGTAAGTGTGATCAAGCAAAGAGGGTTTCTGGTTGCTTATTTGGGGGTGAGATAAATAACATATTTGTTTGGGGAATAATCCAAGAGACAGGTAAAATAAATAGTAAAGGAGAAATAGAGAAGAAAACATGGGCAATATTCTTGAGAAGACATGAGCATGCCCTAGTTCTCAACTCAGGAAAGGTCACATGGAAGGGCACAGATTCATGTAGAATTTTAGGTATGGTATTGGAATAGGTTGAAATCCTCTTCTGAGCACTTCAGTGTTCTCAGTGAAGCTGAAGACTAGATTTCAGACTATATACACATTGGTATAGTTAACACACTAAGCATGTGCTCCAGATAATGTGCTAGGCTTTGAGATTAAAAGAAAAAAAAAAATACATCCCCCCAACTTCAGGGAATTAGCACTCTAGTAAAGCTGTACCATTAAACCTAAAAAAATTATGCATTTTTGTTATGAGAAATACAGATTCCTATGAAACTATACAAGAAGGGGATTTATGGGTAGGTGATAACAAAGGAAGGTTCCCTCGGAAAGTAAAAATCTCTAAATTGAAACGTGAATACTAGTGGAAGACAATGGTTTAGGAGTTGCAATGAATATTTCAGGCAGAAGGAGCAGTGTGTGAAAAGGCTGGAATAGGACAATTAATGTAGTTCATGGAAATGGCTATATGGTAAGAGAGATAACTGAGATTGAAAAGGCAAGATTACAAATCCATGTTGAAGAGTTTAAAAAATAAATTTATCTTTGAACATCTGGACTGGATTTAAAGGCGTATGATATGGACAGATTTACAGTTCCTCTCTAGGAAGATCATTCTATCAAGTATAAAGAATGGAATGGAGTGAATTGAGAAGTAAGATCAGATTACAGACTGTTTTCAGTAGTGGAGGTGGGAGGAGGTTGGTCAGACTGCTAAGCAGCAATGGTATTGGAGGGAAGTGGAATCACATGACAATTTTCAGGAATAGGAATCAACTGGGTTTGAGTAGTGATTGGATGTGGATGGTTGGGTACAGGAAGTGAAGTGGCAGTGACAGTGTACAGCATAGTTGTAACTTGAAGTGAAATAGAAATAAAGGAGGTTTTAGGGGAAAGGTTATGAGCTTAGATTTCAGCAATGTGATGTGACACCCAAGTGAAGTTTTGAAGAAGACAGAAATGAGTTTAGAAATCAAGGAAAGTTGTCTGATTGAAATTATAAATTTGAAAGTCATCTACATAAAAATAATTCAGCTTGCAGCCAACTACAAAGAAAAAAAACTTCAAAAAACAAACTAGGCCTACAAGTTCACATTAAGGTCACAGTTAACTGTACTTATCATTAAGCCTAAAGGCCAATAGTCTTTTCTTCATTTTTTTCTTTTGTTCTTTAGAAAATAAATTACCATTTTTTAATGTTTCCATGTAAAATTCTCATGCATTTGAAGTGAAAGGTGTATAAATGTCATATAATTATCCTTGGCATTTTTATTTTCTTCAAATAAAGAATGTCACTATGGAGTATTTATAACTAAATTGATTTTATTGGTCATATTCTCCAGCTACTAGTTTTCCATAAAAGCTTAGGGAAAAACAAAACAACTGAAACATAAGGAAAACACTTTTTATTAGTTTGGGGGGTAAACTTAACCAGACTGACCTCAGCACGAGAAGCCATTTACTATTGGCCTCTATTGCTGATGGTATTTCCTCAGAAATCTAGTGAGCTTGGGGAAAGGTTAATGTCACTTTTTAGCAGCCAATGAATCTGAAGTATGATGAAAATCAGCACACTGTCTTTGTTTAATTATTATTCAATTATTATATGTGTGCTTCTCAAGAATATGTTTTTTAAGTCCAGTCGCCAAATAATCCAATAAACAACAAATAGAAATAATATATTATGTATCATGCATTATGCTAGAGTTTTGTATTTCTAAATTCATTAAATTTCTCAGCCATACTATTCAATATCAGACAGTATGTAGATTAATGTAAATTAAAAATAGGTGCCTGCAGTTAGGTAACTTTCCAGATGAAAGAAGTCAGATTTAACATCCCTGTGTTCTCTATTCTAGTGTACTGCTACCCCAGGTCCCAAAAGCAAACGAAAGCATAAGATATAATATATAAATAATTATCACCATGCAAGGGAAGGTCATTGAGAACTGGTTCCAAAAAAACACTTGTCTTTTTATGGAAAGAATCCCTCCCCATTTTTCTTCTTGTTGTCCTTCTGTACACTATTAATGTGTGCATTTCCTGATGCATTGGGAAGAATTTGAAGTCTTTACAATGAAAGATGAGATCTTTATTGTGATAGAACAGCAATCTAATTTATTTCTGACAAGATCTCCCCTTCACCCAGCATAAATTGAGTTCTGGCTTAATGATGTCATTCTCTATAACGTGGAATATAAAACAAGGGAGAAGTCATTTTGGGACCTGCACTGGGGAAAACAAGGAGTAGTGTCTTTTGGTTTCCTGTGAGCACCATTATGAAGGTTCCTAAATTTATCCCTAGAGTTTCCAAAAGCTAGAGATTAAGTATCACATAGAACTATGAAACTAGTCTCCCAGGGTCATTCTAGAGATAAAGTGAGATAATTTGCGTAATGAGATTTAAGGTAGTGGCCAGCACTCCATACATTTTCATTTTATTTTCTGTCTCCTTTTTTGTTTTCTAAGGTTGATTACTTCAGAATTTTGCAAGAAAACTTTCTGTCTTTGTTTTTTCCCCCAATTTATTCATGAAGTTTGGTTCTTCAAACTAAAAGAAAAAAATCTTCCTTTTTTAAAAGTTTCAGTGTTTTAAATGCTAACATCTAATTTTATCTAGGCCTGGAGGGAATAAAACAACCTAACAGATCTGCCAAAGGTAAAATATTGAATTATTTATGCTAAAAATATATAAACAATACCAGCCACAGCCATGATATCGCAATGGAGTATGGCAAGGGTAAAAATAAACTTATTTGAAGTAAAAAGGTAACAGAAAGAAAGGAATAAAGTAGCAGAAGATTTTCTAAACTTTACAACCTTGATATCTGATTTGAAGGATCTTTGGAAGAGAGAAAACATGGGAAGATATGCAAGGTGTAGCAGTGTGGCATGTTTAGAATATTGTGGATTTGGCATCAGTGAAATAAAAAGGCCAAAAATACAGAGCCGAGGTGGGTCCCAATTGTAGCTACCTTCTGTGCTAAGGACCTGGACTTTACCTTGAAGCAAAGGGGAGCCACTAGAAAGCTGTAATCGTAGAAATGCCAAGATCGAGCTCAGTTTAAAGAATAATTATGACATCAGTCTGGAATTCTTCAGATTAAAAATCAAGTTTCATCCTTGACTCCTTCCCCCACAGGCGAGATGAACACAAAAGTCTGTTTTTGCCCCTGAATTATCTCTGGAACCTGTCAGCTCCTTCCAGTTCTGTCTGACCTACTCCTGATCTGGGCTACTGTGACATCTCACCTGGATTATTTAACATGTTTTCTAACTGGTCTCTCAGCAAACCCTTTTCCTCAGGTTCAACCCTTTTAACACACAGGAGTCACTTCAACTACAAAGTCAATCATGCCACACCTTTGCTGAATAAACCATTTGATGCATTGTCATGGCAAGTAGGACTACACACAATACCCTATAAGATGCTAAGCATCCTGGACACATTTTACGTCCCCAGGTCTACTCCATAACATGGACACCTGGCTTTCCAAACTCCTGTCCTACAGGTGCTCAATCCTTGGCTCAGCCCTGCTGATTCTACTCCTGGTTTCCCAGAGTCTATTCTCCTGCCTGGAGCACTCCTCCTAGACATCACCTAGCAGCATTAGCCTTTCCTTCCCTTCAACTTCAGACTTCTTATCCACTACTTCTGTCATGCCTTTGGTTATCTGTCCAGTGTGTTCCTGGCTAGATGAGTAGCATACAGAGTCCATATCTTCCTTACTCACCAGTGAAACCCAAGTGCCTCAAATAGCACCTGGCAAGTTGCAGATATTTAATGACCTTTTGCTAAACAAACTTGCTGAACAAATGAATAAAATGGGATGTTGTCACTGTGCTAAGTGTTATTGCTGCAAAGAAAGAAAAACATGATCTCTTATCCCCAAGGAACTCAAAGTCTAATAGGTGAGAGGGAGTAGTGAACAAAATATAATAGTCTATGATTCATCCCAGTGCATACACTAGGATCCCCAGTGGGACAACCAGGGGCTACAAAGCAGAGTGAATAAAGAAAAGTCTCCATGGTAGAGATGACATCTGAAGCTATTGTGAGAGGAGGAATTGAGGAGAGTTTAGCTGAGCTATTAGAATGTCAGAGAAAGGGAAGAGAAGGAAAAGATGCCAGCCATATCAACTAGATAGTGTCTATGGATTCAATAATTGCAGGTTTGAGTATTTTATAGTGACCCCATAGATTGAGATAGTGGATAGTGATAGAGATTTAATTTCCCTGAGGTAGAAATGTGGATTATTTGTGCTGTAAAGTTAATGTGCAGGGCTAAGTTACTTTACTGCCTAATAACTTCATGTTTTTAAAGTATATTACCATAAAACAGTAATAGTTCACATTACTACATTTTATAAGTTATAGGTGGTATATCAGTACCCTTCAGAATTCTTGACCATTTTGATACATAATGTTCATAAATTTGCAGAAGCCTGGAATTACATGAATGTTAAAGTATATAACATGTATAACAATGTACATGTGTGTATGTATATATGTATATATGTATATATACACATACATGCATGCATAGAATACATCATAATACAATAAGAATAGGTATTAAGGATCACATTAAATAGTTTTCACACATTATCTAGTTTTTCTTTATAATATTCCCCCAAGAGATAAATGTTAATGTGTCATTTTACAGGTTAGGAATCTGAAAGCTTGATAGGTTAAGTTACTTGCCCTTTTTCTTAGGGTTAAAAATAAAGTTTCAACTCAGGTTTTCCAGTTCCCTCACTCATTCCCTAAATTAACACAATATGCCACCAAAATTGATAAAGTTGATATCTAATTACATCCTAGAAATGAGGGAAAATGTTCAGGCCCTTTAATGCAATAAATGAGTGAAAGATACAGTATTGTTGTCTCTGGCATTGATATGGTAGAGAAAATAGTCCTTAAGCTTCAAAAGCAGACACCTGCAAGTGTTGAGTGTGATGGTTTTGCTTTCAGAAGGAAGTGCAACCTGCATGACTAAGCCTTTCCCCTGCTGTGGGATTAATTTCAGGTATCAGAGGTATACTGGTGTACCCTGATGGCTGGGTCTAATGCTGTTGGAAGCACACCTCATTCCTCATGCCATGACGAGTCTTCTCTGTTGCCCTTTCGTGTGTAAAATGGATTAAGCTTTCTTGGTATTGTCTTATAAAATATATTACAGAGGACTTAAAAATGTTTTTGTTTTGCAGAGTAAAGGGAAAAGAAGCTAGACGAGTCTGAGCACAGATTTGCATATCCTTTCAATGTTTGAGGGTTTATCTATTATTTTAATTTATTTAGAAAACATTGTCTACCCCACTCTAGTCTCTGTGTATATATATAAAGTTGGTCCATCCCTGTAGACCACAGGAGCAGGAGGTAGTAACAAAAGAGGTCTTTACTTTAGGATTTGCCCAATAATTTTCCTGCTCTCTTTTTTATACTTTTAAAAAGATTCCATTTATTTAAAGTAAAAACAAACAACAAAAAAAATCAGCTCACCCATTTCTCCCACTTCTCATGCCTAGCAACAACCAATCTGTTCTCTGTATCTAAAAACTCCTTTAGTTGTTTCTGTATCTTGGCTACTGAACATAATGTTACAATAAACATAGGGGTGTGCATACATTTTCAGATCGTCTTCAGTTTCTTTGGATAGATAACCAGAAGTTAAATTGCTGGATCATATGGTAATTCTACTTGTAATTTTGGAGGAACCTCTATACAGTTTTGGATAGCGGCTGCGCCAATTTATATTCCCACCAACAGTGGACAAGGGGTTCCTTTGTTTCACATCCTCACCTACATTGCTATTTCTTATCTTTTTTATGATAGCCATTCTAAAAGGAGTGAAACGATACCTCACTGTAGTTTGGATTCACATTATCCTGATAATTGGTAATGGTGAGAATCTTATCATGTACCTGTTGGCCATCTGCAAGTCTTCTTTCAGGAAAATGTTTATTTTTTCCACCTCTTGTTCTTTGCTTTTTTTTTTTTTCATATCAATTTCCATGCCCCCCTTCTTCTATTTAGCTCATGAGACGATCTACTGAATGTGTGATCTCATTGGTCCACTTAGTTAGATGCACTGAAAATTTTCCAAACTTAGTCAGACTGCCTATCTAGATACTCTCCCCAACAGACTAAGCTGATCAAACACAGTCTTTCAGCATTAATAACAGTGCTAGGGATTGTGGAAATAAAGTCCATTCAAGTTAGAACAATCAGAACATGTTCAATCACTTATTTAGTCAGAATTTTCTAGAACTGGGAGTTGGCCATAATCACTTGTGTGTGGCAGAAACTCAAAGGCAGACAAGAGAGTGGAAAAATTTTATAGTTAAAAAAAGAAAAAAGCAGCCCTGGCTGGCATAGCTTAGTGAATTGAGCACGGGCTGCAAACCAAAGCATCGCAGGTTTGATTACCAGTCAGGGCACATGCCTGGGTTGCAGGCCACGGCCCCCAGCAACTGCACATTGATGTTTCTCTCTCTCTCTTTTTCTCCCTTCCTTCCCTCTCTAAAAATAAATAAATAAAATACTTTTAAAAAAGCTTCAAGTCTGTTCTTATTCAAGGTTATTGGTATGGGAAAGCTTGAAGCAGGATAACTAAAAGCAGGGCATACCATGTGGTTAGTTTGGGGAATATATTTGGCTTCCTCTGGTTGGTCCAGAAGTAGAAGCATAAATCAGTGAAATTGACAGTCATGGACCAAATGCTATAGAGGTTGCGGTTTGGCTTCCTGACTTACTTGCTGCAGACATTGTGGACCAGAGGTCTGGCTATTGTGCATTTGTATATTTGGTCTTTTAGGAAGCATACCTGGATATGACACATTCTTTGGCTTCAATGAGTCTAGCAAAGAAAACTGAATTATACATGAGTATATTATAGTAAAAGGTGAAGTATGCAGTAATAGATACATGTGCAAAATGCAGAGGTGAGATTCTTTGGGGGACATTGATTTTGGGGGAGAAACTCAGGCAATGATAAGCTTATGCTGGGTTATGACGTGTTAGTAGAATTCTACCGAACACACAAAGGACAAAAGGGCATTGGGGGAAAAGGTGGAAAAATGTGAATCAACAAGGTACGTGAAGGAGCATGACTATTTGTAGTTGTGAAGCAATATATCATGCTCAAATTTGAGAATATGGCTATAGCCAAATCCCATAGAACCTTTTATTCAGGGCTAAGGAGTTCAGTTACCTTGAGGGGAATAGGGATCAAAGGGGGATTCTCAGCCCATGTGTGGTGGAGTCCAGTTTGTTAAGTGAGGAAATATACTAGGCAGGAGAGAGATATTTATGAAAAGGTCTAGTTCAGGGGCTAGAGAAACTGGGCTCAGGGGTTAGAGAAACATTGGAGCCAAGGTCACTGACGATGTCTTGGGAAGAATGATACTGAGTAGATGAAGCTAGGAGAATGGGAATATTAAACACAGGCTATAAATTCAGGGCATGGATAAGGTAGTAGTTACCAGCAATAGGAACAAGAGCAGGAGGGCAGGGCATGCTGGTTCCTTCCATTCCAGAAGCCAGCATCTTGCCCATTTAAGAGTATCTTAAAAGGATTGGGTATGAACTTTCCTCCATATAATGGTCAGCATCTTGAAAAGCTGTTTGCCATCTAATACATAGAGGCTGACATGGGTGTACATATAAATATACAAAAAAAATTTGTAACTATGATTATGATTGTTCCATTTCTGTTATTAGCATTTATAATAATAACTGAAATAATCAATGTCCAGGTATAAATGATAAAGAAACAATAAAACTGTTTAATCCAGTGACATTAAGCTAGTATTTCTTTAAGCTAATGACTCCAAGTAGTCATGCTTCAGAATAGGGTTTGGTGCATAGGCCAAATCCAGAACGTGCCACTTTTGTAAAAGTCTTACTGGACTACAGCTATACCCATTCATATTTACATGTTGTGTGTGGCTACTTTCACTCTACAAGTGCAGAGTGGGCAGCTGCAACAGAGGTCATATGTCCCACAAAGCCTAGAATAGTTGCTTTCTGGCCCTTTGTGGAAAAAGTTTCCCAGGCCCTACTTTAGAACCTAGAGCCTAGGGGCAAATGGAACAACATGCAATCTAATTACTTGTTATGAAAATTAACACACTATATTAACCCCACCTTATGTGCCCAGCTCTTTGCAGGAAGCAATCTCAATCCCATGGTATAGATGAGGAAGGCAAGGCTCTGAGAGGTTAAGTAATATTTTGATGGCATATAACTAGTAAACAACCATAATATGATTTTGACTCATGTGTCCTGGTTTCAAAGCCCATTCTTATATTCTGTCAGATTTCTTGAGATGCAATGTGCTATTCAACTCACCAGATATTAAGTTTTGACTCCTCAAACTTAGCAGGTTACTGAGAAAGATCTACAGAGGTACATTAATAAAGAAGACATGGTAACTTGCCTTTGAGGAGCTAAAATCTAGTAAAAAAATAAATATATAAATGTAAGAAAGTATAAAACAGCATGTTGTGGAATATGCAAATCTAAATATGTTTTATATATAAATATACATATATATTTATATATATAAGGCAATCTGATATAGAATTTATGAATACAATTTCCAAAATCAGACTCCACAAGAGTCAAGATGTGTAACCAAAGGCAAGTTACAGATTCTGTCACACAGTTTCTATATCCATAAAGTAAAGATAGTAATTACTTATCACACAGAGGTATAACATATATATAAGGATATATATATAATGCATTATTTTATTCAGTGCATACTATTGAGTAGCCACTCAGTGCCCACATTGGCTGAGACTCTCAAGAAATCACACTGAACAAAAATCAACATAACTTACTTTGTGTAGCTTCTGATCTACCAGGGAGCGATAGACAAGAAACATTAAAATTGTCAATAACTTGGACTTCTGGCCAAGATGGAGGCTAAGGTAGATATGCTTTGCTTCCTCACACAACCAAAAGAAGGAAAACAACTAGTTTAAAAACACAAAATAACCAGAACTGCCAGAAAATCAAACTGTAAGGAAGTCCAACAACCAAGAAGTCAAAGAAAAAACATTCATCCAGACTGGAAGGAGAATCGGAAATAGGCAACCAGGGAAGAGAGGATATGTCACAAAGCAGTGGCTGGAGGACCCAACAGTCTCCCATTCACATGTGGATAAGCCAGGAGGAACAACTGGGGAGCAAGACAGACTGCACAACCCAGGGTTCCAGCATGAGGAAATAAAGCCTCAAAACCTCTGGCTGTAAAAATCTGAAGGGGTTGCAGTAGCAGGAGAAATTCCCAGTCTCACAGGAGAGCCTGTTGGAGGGACGCAGAATGTATACAAACCTACCCACCCAAGAATCAGCACCAGAAGTGCCCAATTTTTTTGGAGGTGGAAAGGGAAGTAACTGAAAATGGGGTGAGAGCCAAGCAAGCAGCATTGTTCCATCTCTGACCACTCCCCCACATACTGTACCACAACACAGTGAAGTGGGTTGCCCCACCTTGGTCAATACCTAAGGCTCCACACCTTACAACATAACATGTATAGTGAGACAAGGAAATATGGCCCAAATGAAAGAACAGATCAAAACTCCAGGAAAACAACTAAGTGGTGATGAGATAGTGAACCTACCAGATGCAGAATTCAAAACACTGGTAATCAGGATGCTCACAGAAATTATTAAGTATGGCCACAAAATAAAGGTGAAATTGAAGGCTATATAAAGTGAAATAAAGAAAAATATACAGGGAACCAACAGTGAAGGGAAGGAAATTGGGACTCAAACCATTTGGAGCAGAAGGAAGAAATAAACATTCAAACAGAACAGAAGGGAAAAAAAGAATTGAAATAAATGAGGAGAGGCTTAGGAACATTTGGGATAATTTAAATGTTCCAACATCCAAATCATAGGAGTGCCAGAAGGAGAAGAAAAAAAAAACAAGAAATGGAAAACTTATTTGAAAGCAATAATGAAGGAAAACTTCCCCAATTTGGCAAAGGAAATAGACACAAAAGTCCAGGAAGTTCATAGAGTACCAAAGAAGTTGGACCCAAGGAGGAACACACCAAGATACATCATAATTACATTACCCAAGATTAAAGATAAGGAGAAAATCTTAAAAGCAGCAGGAGAAAGAGTTACCTATAATGGAGTCCCATAAGACTATTTCTCAAAATCAACTTTATAGTCAAGAAGAGGCTGGAAAGAAGTACTCAAAGTAATGAAAGGCAAGGATCTACATCCAAGATTACTCTATCCAGAAAAGCTATCATTTGCTGGATAGCTTTGAGTGGGACATTAGATAAAGTGCTTCCCAGATAAAGTCAAGTTATCATCATCATCACCAGGCTCTTATTATATGAAATGTTAAAGGGACTTAGAAAAAGATCAAAACTATGAACACTAAAATGACAGTAAACTCACAGCTATCAACAACTGAACCTAAAAAACAAGAACAAAATAAACTAATCAAACAACTAGAACAGGAACAGAATCACAGAAATGGAGATCACATGGAGGATTATTAGCGGGGAGTTAGAGGGGGGAGAATGGGGAAAAAGGTACAGGGAATAAGTAGCATAAATGTAGGTGCAAAATAGGGACAAGGCTTAAGAATAGTATGAGAAATGGAGAAGCCAAAGAACTTATGTGTACAACCCATGGATGTGAACTAAGTAGTTTGGGGAATGCTGGAAGGAGTGGGTGCAGGGCAGAGAGGGATAAAGGGGAAAAATGGGACAACTGTACTAGAATAATCAATAAAATACTTTAAAAAGTTTTTCAATAAATTATATGAAATGAAAAAATAAAATGTGTACTATTGACAAAAGGAGAGGAGAGCTGAAGATGGGGACCAGCAGCATGGAGTAGTGAGGAAGGGGGGTTGTATGTTAAATGGAGCAGTCTGGAAAAGCCTCATTGAAAATGTGAGGCTAGGGTGAAGATTTGGAAGAGGGGAGGGTATTGGCCATGTGGATATCTGGCTGAGAGCGCAGTTGCCACCACGGGGGTCAGCTAGAGCTCTGCGCCTGTCCCAGGTAGTGCCCACAGTGTCAGATGAGTGGCAGGTCAGCCAAAGTACCTGGGATGGAATGGGAATGAGGAAATTGGCAGACAGGACTCAGAGGGGGTCTGGTTCATAGTGTTTTAAGGGTCTTATGAGGACTTTGTCTTTTAGTTCCCAAATGCCCTTCCAGGAGTTTGAGTAGAAAATAACGCAATTCATTAAATATTTGGAATAGTGCTTTGCTTGGCTTATAATAAGTACCCAATAAATATTAGTTGTAATTATTATTACTATTATTATTGTGGTATATCAGGGAGTGGAGGATAACTCGTGGTCTATGAAGGAGGTCAGTGATATGAGACTGGAGCATTAAATGGTTGGCAGACTGGAATTAGTGTCATACCGAAGAGTTTGTCCTTTATTGTGAAGATGGTGAAAAACTGAAATAATTTGAGAACCTTAGTCACAAGAGGACTATAAGATCAGTCTTGAGCCAAATCATTTTGATCCACTAGTATCATACCATGTTTTCAGATCAGTTACCTGTTGTATTCTCACTACATAAGTAATAAAATAGCTAATATTAATAACTTCTTACTATGAGCTATAAATGCTTCTAAGTGCTTTGCCTGTATCATCTGATTTTATTTAAAAAGAATATAGCTCTATAATATAGCTTCTACTCTTGTTTCCATTTTACAGGTCAATAGAAAAAGACCCAGGAATACTAAGTATTTTGTCCAAGATCACGCAGTATCTTAGTTTGAATTCTCCACAAACAAACAAAGAAATTTTTTTTAAAAAACAGCACTTACACGCTAAAGCTTTTTGTGCAATATTCAATCCCTGGGCAGAAAGAACAGTACAAGTGGTAGTAGGCAAGATAAAATAAGGTGTTGCATTAGCAGGCTGAACTCAGCTTGACAAGATAGCACAGCAGCTGATCAGTCATGCTGGACAGCTTTGAGAGAATTTACGGATCCACCATGCCTGGGAGGGAAGGAAAGGGAAGAGATTGTTCTGATGTCTCCTTTGTGTCTTCCTTTCTCTCACTGACACAAGTTAGCCCACAGGATGTTAACTCCCTTGTACATCTGAGTGTGTTACCTGGCAGACTCTAGGGGAGCCACAGTCCTCACTCTCTGGCATGGTGCTTCACCTCAGCCTGTAGTGGTAGGAAAGCCAGTGTTCCCAAGGTCTTGCCAGTTCTGACCTGGATAGCAGAGCTGCAGTTCTCCTGCATGGCAGACATGCTAGTGCCCTTCCCTCCCAGGAAGCTGAAGTCGCAGAAAAGGAGGCACCATGGTATTGTGGCAGTTCAAATTCTTCACTGAGTATGTGAAGCTCAAGATGCATGTGAGGTTTATAGATTTCCTGGCAGGTGAATAAACTGGGTCAGACACACATGACTAAGGTATAGATTATCCAGGAAGAGTAGATTAAACCCAGGAACCCTGACTTTAGAAACCCCCAAATATATTCTTAACTACTCTTGTGGAGTGCTTACCAAGCCCATGGGTCAGAACTCTTTAAACAAGAATAAGTAATCCAAAGGAACCAAGTTAAAACTCAAATGTTTTGGTATCTCATCTTCTAGATTTCTATTACCAGTATGTGATTCTGAAGTAAAACCAATGTAATATTAAACCTTACAGAAATAAATTAGATATTTTAAAAATTCTTCTATTTAAATACCATAAAAGATTTCACTTTTTGAATAATTTTTTCTTTAAATAGTGGTACATATTGGAGGTGTTTACAGATCATTAATTATTTGGTTTAGATACTGTAGGAAAAGATTGAAAAGAATCTTATCAATTCTTATTGATAAGATTACCTTCAAATAAAGACCTATCCCTGATTGTGGTGCCAGTGTCTTATGGTTCATTTCAGCTAATCTTGACCCAAAATACCTAAACACTTGAATACTTTAAGGAGCTTGCCGACCTGGAGCAGGCCCATTCTGTTTGACTGTTTGTCAACTATAAGGGTTAGTTAGGCCTCTAAAAAGAAATACAGTTTGAGTTCTTTAAAATCTCCAACCATTTATATTTGAGAAGTATAGAAAAATTAATAAAATAAAATTTATTTAAAAGTCATGTATTGAATGCTAGTGAAATAAATATAGAATACTGTTTCAAGCGTTGTGAGGAACAGAGTTATAAGTGACAAAGTGGTCTCCATTAAGAGCACATGATAGTAATAGAATACATTTTGCTACATCCCTTACATCCCCAACAGCCTCTCAGTTGCCCTTCAAGGGGAAAAATGTAATTTTAGGACTGTATAACTGTAACTACTCCTTAACTGTTAAGGAGTTGAAATTACATTTGGACCTTTGAAGGGAACTGCCAGGCTGATGTGGCCCCCAGTGAAAATGAGTTTGACACCTCTGCCTCACAGTATTACTCATTAATCTTCATTCCTATTCCATGAGGTTGGATCCCAAATTATTTTTATTTGTTGGATATAAAAACTGAGACTCTAAAAATTTAAGTGGCCTATATATGAGGTTGCTCAGAGAGTTAGTGCCTAGGATTTACAGGTGAGATTCCTGGCTCCAGAATCTAAGATGTTAGCCATAACATTAGGTGCAGGGGACAGAGGTGGGAAATCAACTCTCATGTCTTTGAAATAAGGAAGGCTATGGTAAGGGTTATAGTGGAGGCAGGAACCATGTACTGTCCTGTGAAGGAATAGGTCATTGATAATAACTGAAGTGGAGATGGGTGAGTAGGGGAAGGATATGAAGAGGAAATCTTCACTAGGTAGTATCTTGAATTACTAAGAAATAAGAAAATAGTGAGCTATTTTGGATCTTTCTAATGAAGATTACCTAAGTTTTATCAGTACTTTTTATAGAGTATTCATATATTCAAAAATCTCAGAGAACAATAGAAACTCAGTTTTGTCCCTGACAATAGAAAGTCATGATTTAAGTCTAGGATTTCTAGGGAACCAATTAAAGTCTTAATCTTCTTCTTATGACATTTCTGAAAAACTATGAATAATATTTATCCAGCAGCTCAAGACAGAAACTTTGATGCCATCCTTGATTTTGATTTCTCCCTGTCTTCCACTTTAAAATCTACCATAAGTCCCTATCAAATATATAGTCTAGAAAGCTCTGGAATCTTCTCACGTTTTTCTAGCCCTTTCCACACTCTTCAAAGTCACTATTGTCTCTCAGCTGGTTAATATTCCTGGCTCTTTTCTGTTGTACTTTTAACCAGAGCATGTAATGTTCCAATTCAATTGTTTAAGTGGTTTCTCAATGGTCTTTATGATATCTGCATGTCTCAACATGGTCTAGGAGCTCCTGAAAGCCCTGGCCCATGATTTTTTGTATCTAGCATCATCTGTCATCTGTATAACTTTCTGATCCCTCCCCCAACCCTAGTCTGTACTCCATGATCAGCCAGTATTCATTTATAATGGGTTAATGATTCCCCTTATGTCTCATTCTTACTACAGATTAGCTCTTCTCTCTGGAACAAACCTTTCTCTCACACACACAAAGCCTTGTTCTGCATCACTTATTAATCTGGACAACTCCTACATATCCATAGGTCTCTGCTTAGATGTTACATTCTTGACAGTCTTCTTGAGCACAGTCCACTTTCCAACTTCAGAGTGGATGTCTTCCTTTGACTTGCTTTGATATTTTATACCATTTCAGCTGTATCGTGTGTGTCTGTCTAGTTTCTAACTGAACTTCAACCTTTGAGAAGATAAACTGTATCCAAGCTCAGTGCCTGGTGCTTGTTATACTGGGTGAATGTATGGTGGTAATGAACTCCACTCTAGCTTTTGAGAGAAGAGCAGGACTCCTCATTGGTACTATGATGTGTGAGGGATAGGTTCACAGTTTCTTGTTTCTGTTGAGTTCTCTGGGAAGCAGAATGGTGGCATAGAAACAGCATGGTCTTTGGAGTTAAACCCAGGTTAGCAAACACCAGATCTTCCTCTCTACCTCTTCTTGAAATCAACAGATGATTCTGATGTTTGAGCGTAAGGCATCCGTCACAGGTATCGTTCATCATTTTCCTTCAAAAGAAGGATCTGTGCTAAGTGCACTGCTGAGTTGTATAAATCATAGCCCACTATGCTACCGCATTTAGTCTGATGAGAGAGAGAGAGACAAAGTGCTGGCAAACACTCAGAACTGATGGCCTTTCTTTTCTGACATGTCAGCCTGCTTGTACTGCCAACCACTGCGGCATCATTTATCTTTGTTATCTGCACCCTGGGTTAAGCGAGAGTCAGAACCAGAAAAGTAACTTTGCTAGGTGAATTACTTTAGAAAGCTGAAGACACTGTCTTGGGGCCATTTATGTATTTCACTGCAATGCTTGCAGGTTAGTTTATCCAATCCAGTTTTGACAGGAGTGGAGGTACCACAAACCTTGCAGCTTTCTTAAACTTCGTGCACATCAGCAATCAGCATTTATCATACATATAGTTACTAGTAACCTAAGAGGTTTTTCTCAATGCATGACAGTTTAAATCATACCTCAGGAAGAAAATAAAGGGAAGATGTAATATATAAAACTTGTCTCCTTCCCCACCCCTCCCTCCATTCTCTCTGCCTCTACCTTCTTTCCTCCCAGTAAGAGGAGGAATTTCTGGTGGAAAGAAGTAACACAGAGAAGAGAAGGAATCCTTATTGGTACTATGACGTGTGAGGGACAAGTTCACAATTTCCTGTTTCTGTTTAGTTCTGTGGGGAGAAATGGTAGCATAGAAAGAGCATAGTCTTTGGAATTAAACCTGGGTTAGAATATTATTAGCTTTGCACTTTCTGGGTGTAGCATATTTGGCAAGCTATTTTACCTCTATAATCCTCACCTTTCTTAATTGTGAAAATCAATAATAATAACTATCATACAAAGTGACTGTGTGAAGTAACCGTGGAATTATAGAATACTAGAGGTACACAGATGCATGTGAGGTAACCATGTTGTAAGAACACAGAAATTTGTGTTTGAATTACTTTCACTTTAACTTGGACCGTGTGGACAATGCCAGGACTATGTTGGCAAAGGAAAACCAAAGGCAAGTAGGACATTGTCCCTTCACTGAAGAGCTCACAGTCAAGTTTGGGAGGAGAAACCCACTTAGTGCAGCAGTGCATATGTCTTTTCTGCTAGACACTGCCTTCTTGTCTTTGTTTGTCTTTTTCCAAAGAATTAATACTCAGGTTTCATCAACAAACAATTAATTGAGGGTCTTTTATTTTGCTTTCCTTGCCACATAATGAAACATGCTGGCGAATACCTGTAATAATCTATTATCATACATGTTATCATGTGTTAACCAAAAATCTGTCTTGATAAAGGATAGTTTTTTCTGTTATGAGATTAACAGTGCATTTCCTTAGACATAGTCAGGTAAGGCATTATCTATAATATATTGTCATCTAATCTTATGACCTGATGCCTTAACTGTATCTTCTGTAACTCAGGTAGAAATTGCTCTTTGAGTACATTGAGACCTCAGTGCAGCAAGTGGGAGAAAAGAAGCTATGATGGAAAAACACAAAAGACAAAAATTCAAAGCAAAAGGGAAGTGATTCATCCATGGTGCTATTTCTTAAGAGCAATCATTGGGCTTGGTTTGTTTGGCTTGATTCATAAGTGGGCCAGTAAGCAAGCAGTGCAATGCTGTGGCTGCTGTGGCCCACATGCACTGGTGAGGCTCAGTCAGTGGGGGGTGGGGGTGGGGGGCAGCTTTGTGTTTATAAGACATTTGCCAAATTTAGAGAAGAAGCTTAATCCTAGTGAATATATTCAGAAAATGATCTATATTCCCTGGAGTAGAATTGGAAAATGTTGCTATAGTGGTTCTTAAAGATAACTACCATTCTTTAGAATAAGCTGAAATGCTTTTTCAAAACAAAACAGAAATAATGTCTAAGATCCTTCTCCCAAATGATTTAAATCAGTCTCTGGGGTAGAGTTATTTGCTATAAAATTTTTTAAACATATAGCAAAATTAAAATAATTTTACATCAAACATCCATATATTTCCCATGTGGATTCTACATTGAAAATTTTGCTGACTTGCTATATCATAGTCATCTCTGTAATCATCCAGCAATCCATTCTATTTTTGGTGCATTTTAAAGTAAATTGCAGGTATTAGCATACTTTTCCTTCAATATGTCATCAATAAGAATACAATATTATTTACAACTTTCTTTAATGCAAAATTTATCTACAGTAAAATATGTATACCTGAAGTGTCCACTTGATGAGTTTGTCAACAAAAGCATACAGCACTGTATCTCAGACTTCTGTCTCCATACAGAATATCATCATGACTACAGAAAGTTCCCTCATGCCACTCTAGCTGCTGTTCCCAGAGGCTGTCATTATTCTGATTTTTCTCCCACCAGAGATTAATTGTTGCCTTTCTGAGAGTTTTATACAAATGAGATAATATACTATGTACAATTTTGTGTAAGGCATTGTTCACTTTGCATAATGTTTTTAAGCTTTATCCAGGCTATTGCTTCTCATAGTATTTTTCTTTTTATAACTGAGTAGGGCTATATTACATAAATAGACTGCAATGTGTTTAGACATCCTCCTTTCGATGGTCACTTTGGCTGCTTCCAGATTTTAACTATTATAACTAAACCTACCATGAACATGCTTACACAGTCCTTTTGTATTCATACACTTTCATTTTTCTAGGAGTAGAATCACTAGACCATAAAGCAAATTTAGTTCAGGTTTTAGGGAATTCCCTGAATTTTTTTTCTAGGTGATTGCACCATTTTGCATTCCCACTAATAATTTATGAGGGAATTCTAGTTGCTCCACAAGCTCATCAATATTTGGTGTCATTAATCTTTTTAAGTTGTAGGCATTCTGGTAGATACATATGGGTATCTCATTGTGATGACCAATTATATTAACTAATTTTCCTATATTTATTGACCATTTATATATCTGTTTTTCTGAAGTGACTTTTAACTTGATTGCCCACTTTTTATTACATTCTTCTCTTCTTACTATAAGGTTAGTGGTTTGGTTTTTTTTTTTGTTTGGTTGGTTTTCTACATATTCGAGATACTGGTGCTTTTTCAGATATATGTTTTGTGAAACATTTTCTTCCTGTGGCTTCATAATTCATTTCTTCATGATATCATTCAGTGAGAGAAAGCTTACATTTTATTAAACTCTAATGTGTGTGTACATATATATGTATATTTATTTCTTTTATAGTCACTGCTTTTTTAGAGTGATCTAAGAAAAATTCCATTTCTAAAACTGTGCAGGTGATTCTAACTTACAGCCAAAATTGAGACTGCCTGGATTATAGGGATCAGGGCATTTCTGTGGCAAGCTATAGAACTAATCATTACACAAAAACACTGCATTTTGCAGCAATTTGTTTACTTGAGAGAAAGGTTGGTTGTGAGAGACAAACAGCAAGACTTCATTCTGGGGCACTAGGCTTATGGTAGCTAGTGAATTCCAAGCCCTCTCATAGTTCCTAACAAGCTTCATGACTAGATCATGATTCCTTTAGACACTGGGTGAGATAGAAGTTGTAAGATTGGGGCATAAGTGACTATATTTGAGCAGGAAAAAGGAGAATTGGGGATTGAAATTCTAAACAGCTGAATCTTCAGCATCCTATCCCCTTTAGGAATAGATTCAGTATACTGGGTTATATAATTTTCCTGTACTATTGGTATGAAAGAAGTTATGGGAAAAAGAAAAATTTAAGTTACAAAACTTTATTGGTAATTTATGGTTAAGTTTGAGCTTAATTTGTATCAGGACCACAAAATTAAAATGTTCAGTGAGTAAGGACAGATTAATTCATGACAGAACAGATTTGATGCAAACTCCAGCCCGTAGGGTCCATGTGTGTGACTGCAGCAAACAAATTCACACAGACTACAGATGTCCTATGGAAAAAAAGAAATGGCATGGCCATTCTCTGTGTGAGAGGGGGCCCCAACCCCTGCCTGGACAAGCTTTTATTGCTTCTTTGGGTACATTACATCGAGGATGGTCCTCACTTACTATGCACAGGTTCACTTTAGGTGGTTACCTTTTACAGATAACAAAGGAAAGAATGTTGCTAATTACTTTAAAGAGAAGGATGTTGCAGGTCATGGGAGGTTTAGCACAGATTTGAGAAAGTAACTTTAGAGAAGGCAGTAAACATTTGCTGCCTCAATTCAGGGTGAGGGAGTTTTAGCAAAAGCAACTCTCATAGCAGCCTAGGTACAATGCAGGCCTGATTCCCCATGGGAAAACTGATCTGTGGGTGTGAATTCTGAGTGCTGACTCACTCCCCAGTGGATTTTCTAAGTTAGGGGCTGGGCTACATTCCTCATGCTACGCAGAATGGTTCCCTATACAGGTTCCCATGAATAATTGTTTAATTTACATCAGGAGTTGGCAAACTGTGGCAGATGGACAAAATCTGTTCCACTCTCTGGGAATATAGCCACCTTTTTTGTTTACTTATTGTCTATGGCAATTTTTATACAATAGCTGTTGAGCATTTTTGACTGGTAGTATGACACACAAAGTCAAAATAGGTATTATTCATCCCTTTATAGAAGAGCATGCTGGAACCTGATATTTATTAGGTTTGTGTTGTATATGTCTATAATAGGTGTTTCATGACCATTCCAGAGGTGGAGAAACTCAAACTCGATAAGGTCAGATGACTTGTTCAAGGCAGTAAAAGGAAGAACTAGAACTTTAGTGGCTTCAGTGTATATACTCATTCTGTTATACTACAGTCCCTCTCTCAGTTATATAGAACTTAAGACAAATCCAGTAATTATGGTTATTGAAATGCTTTGTAAGGCATTAGACATGGGAAAACAAAGCTAGTTGATAGAATGTTTAAAGATTATAAGAAAATTTGGATGATTAATCAATAACATTTAAATAAAGGATATTTACATTCTATGAGCAGAATCTGATGTACATTTTTCAGTCATATGTTTACTATCAATTCCTTCTTTGGGACAAAGCAATGGGACACATGTAAGACACCATGATGCAAGGCAGAAATGTATCAGCATCAAATCTGCATGCAGAGTAGGGAGAACCTTTGGGTTTGAAAGGGACATGTTATAGGAGAAATAACATTTTAACTACCCCTTGACAAATAGGTAGAATTTAGACTTGTAATATTGCAGGAAAAGAAATCAGTACACATATAAAGAGGTTATAGTTCAATTTTTCTAGAAAGCAGACTACTGAAAGTGTTGCTAAGAATAATATAGAGAAGAAGGTCAATATTAGATCATAGAAGGTCTTGAATGCTTCATTAAGAAGCTTCAAATAAATAAAGAAGGTTTATACCTAAGACCAATCATCTTAATATTCATGGAAATCAAATGATTCCTGTGATGCAGAACTTTTAATGCAAATTCTAGAACAGTGCAGGTAAAACTGTGTTGGTTTGGGCATTTTATTTACACTCTCACACATACACAAACACTCCTAGAGTAGCATATATTTTTGCACAAATAATACAGTACTATAATACTTTCTAATCCTATGTTAATATTCAATAAAAACCATCTAAGGGATCATAAGGAAAGAAGGGATGAATCAAGTCAACTGGAATTTACTTGAGAATGATGTGAGGATTAGCTGCTGAATTCATTATCAATTATATTTCATTTTAGAAGATCCCAGCATTACTGATATGCAATATAATAACTATAGAAAAGGGATACAGACCAAAGAGGTTAATTAATAAAACATCCATTTCTAAGAAAAAAAAGCAACAAGTAATCAGGCAGTCTCCTTGGTGAACTGGTTTTAAAATACAGGGTTTTTTTTAATTTAAATTTATCTCATCTTATTCTTTGTTCTATATTAATAAAG